>NC_133023.1:113040052-113174321 GCF_048564905.1 Vicugna pacos | reverse complement strand
GCAGTCTCTTATGATCCTATGGACTGCTGTGGTATCAGCCGTAATGCCTCTTTTGTTCATAAAATTTCATTTATAATTTTATTTATTTGAGTCTTATCTCTTTTCTTCTTGTTAGTCTAACCAAAAATTTGTCAGTTTTATCTTTTCAAAAACCAGCTCTCAGTTTTGTTTATCTTTTCTATTATCTTTTTATCTTTTTCTAGTCTCTATTTCATTTCTTTCTGCTCTGATCATTATTTCCTTCTTTCTGCTAATTCTGGTTTGCTTTGTTCTTCTTTTTCTAGTTCCATGAAGTGTAGAGTTAAGATTTTTTCTTTGAAAATTTCCTTTTTCCTTATTCAGGCATTTATTGCTATAAATGTGCCTCTTGGACCTACTTTGCTGCATCCTATAAGTTTTGGTATGTTGTATTCCCATTTTCTTTTGTTTTGAGGTATTTATTTCCATTTCAATTTCTTCTTGACGCACAGGTTTTCCGGGAGTGTAGTATTTAATTTCCACATATATGGGAACTTTCCAGTTTTCCTCCTATTACAGATTTCTAGTTTCGTATCATTGTAGTTGAAAAAGTTACTCGGTGTGATGTCAATATTTTAAAATTTGCTTTTTTTTTTGTGACCTAACATATGATCTATCCTGGATAACGTATTCTGTGCATTTTAGACGAACACGCATTCTAGTGCTGTCAGATGGAATATTCTGTATATGTCTGTTAGGTCTATTTGGTCTAAGGTATAGTTCAAGTCCAATGTTTCCTTAATGATTTTCTATCTGGATGATCCATCCATTGTTGAAAGTGAGGTATTAGAGTCCCCTGCTATTGCTGTATTGTTGTCTATTTTTTCCCTCAGATCTCTTAGTACTTGCTTAATATATTTAGGTGATCCAATGTTGGGTGCATGTATATTTACAATTGTTACATCCTTTTGATGAGTTGACTCCTTTATCATTATAGGATGACCTTCTTTGTCTCTTGTTACAGCTTTTGACTTAAAGTCTATCTTGTCTGACATAAATGTAGCTGTCCTTACTCTCTTTTGGTTTCCATTTGCATGGAATATATTTTTTCATACTTTCATTTGAGCCTGTGTGTGTCCTTAAAGCTGAAGTGAATCTCCTGTAGGCAATGTATAGGCGAATCTTTTTTTTTTTAATCCATTCAGCCACTCAATGTCTTTTGATTGAAGAACTCAATCCATTTATGTTTCAAGCAATTATTGATAGGTAAAGAGTTACTAATGCCATCTTACTTTTTTCTGGCTGTTTTGTAGTTCCCCTGTTTCTTTCTTTCTCTCTTGCTCCCTTCCTTTGTGTTTTGATGATTTCATGTGGTAGTATGCTTTGATTCACTTCTCTTTATCTTTTGTGTATCTACTACAGGCTTTTGCTTTATGGTTACCATGAGGTAACTTACTTAAAACATCGTATAAATATAACAGCCCACTTTAAGCTGATAACAAGTTAATTTCATTGCATACAAAAACACTACATTTTACTTCTCCCTCCCACATTTATGTTTTTAATGTCATGATTTACATCATTTTATATTGTGTTTCTATAACAAATTATTGTAGCTATAGCTATTTTAATAGTTTTGTACTTTAACTTTTATACTAGAGTTAAGTATTTAACACACCACTTCATTACAGTATTAGACTATTCTGAATTTGACTATACATGCACCTTTATCAGTATTTTAATAAACTTTTATTTTACTAATTAGCATCTTCTTATTTCAGACTGAAGAAATTATTTCAACATTTCTTGTAAGACAAATCTAATGGTGATGGACTCCCTTAACTTGTGTTTGTTTGAGGAAGTCTTTATCTCTCCTTCATTTCTGAAGGACAACTTTGCTAGGTACAGTAATCTTGATTGGCACTTTCCTTTGGTGCTTTGAATATATCATCCCACTCTCCTCTGGTCTGCAAGGTTTCTGCTAAGAAATCCACTGACAATCTTATGAAGGTCCCCTACTATGTACGGATGTTTTTCTCTTGCTACTTTTAATTTTTTTTCTCTTTGTCTTTGATTTTAGACAGTTTTGTAATAATGTGTCTTGGAGAAGATTTTTTGAGTTGCTGTTTTGGGGGGACCTATGAGCTTCATGAACTTGGATGTCCAAATCTCTTCCCACATTTGGGGCATTCTCAGCCATTATTTCTTTAAATAAGCTTTCTGCTCCTTTCTCCTTCCCTTCAACTCCTGGGTATCCAATAATGTATAGATTGTTTCTCTTAATGGTATCCCATATTTCATGCAGGCTTTCTTCGCTCTTTTTCATTCTTTGTTTCTTTATTCTCTCCTGACTGGATAATTTCAAATGACCTGTCTTCTACTTCACAGATACTTCCTTCTGCTTGATCAAGTCTGATGTTGATGCTCTCTATTCCATTTTTCATTTCATTCATTGTATTCTTCAGCTCCAGAATTTCTGTTTGGTTCTTTTTTTTTTTTTATGATTTCTATCTCTCTGTTAAGCGTCTCATTTTGTTCATGTGTTGTTCTCCTGATTTTGTTGAATTTTCTTTCTATGCTTTCTTGTAACTCATTGAGTTTCATGAAAACAACTATTTTGAATTCTTTATTGGGAAAATTGCAGGTCTCGATTCTTTGGAGTCAGTTACTGGAAAATTATTGTGTTCCTTTGGTGATGTCATGTTTCCTTGAGTTTTTATGTCTTGCATTGCTGTCTTCACATTTGAATAAGCAGTCACCCCCTCCAGTCTTTAATGACTGGCTTCAGGAGAGAAATACATTTTATCAGCCCTGTTAGGGGTTCTGAGGTTTTCTTAGACCTTTTCTATGGATACTCCTGCTCCACACTTCTTGTTTCCTCTTGAGGGGGAATTATTCAGATTACATGCCTTCTCTCAAAAGCCACACTGAGGGCTGAGAGTCTTCTGTTTGTCTTCCCTAAGGCAGTGGCAAATGCTCACCTTTGCATGCTTTCGCCCAATCCACAAAGCCTGGACAGCTTTCTGCACATGCTCCCTAGCTGTCTACAAAGGCTCACACTTGCTGCCCTCAGGTGCACGCACAGAGAGCTAAACATGAGGTAGGATGTGTGTGGGTGAGGTCAGCAGAGCATTAGGGGTGCCCATGGGCTAGCTAGGGGGTACCCACAGGTGAGGCGTCCCCAGCGGCTCATGAGCTGGCTTCCTGATTGAGTCCTTGATGTGGTTAGTAGGATCCACGTCCCTATTATACCTTCCAAGAGCCCTGGGCACTGTTCTTCTAGCTGCTCCCTGCCCCCTGGTCATGCAGCACACTCAGTATTCTTGATGGAATCAGAAAGAAGTGGGTCTGTTTGGCAGTATCCCACACAGCTGGAGAAGCCAGGTGCTCACTCACATGTTCTCCCTTTCCCCTGTGGGAGAAATCGCTGGCTAAGACGGCACTGAGCTTTGCTGCCTTGGTGGAGGGATGACACAGGTAAAGTGAAAGTGTTCCTCTTATCATCATCAGTGCATCCAATCGTGGGTTTCTTTTGCTCCAACAGCATGCTGGAACTTCTCTGCTGGACTCCTCGACTTCTGCATAGGCATTCCCGTCTTTGGATGGGTGTCAAAATTGGTGGTGTTAATAAGGAAGATGGTAGAAAGCTCCTATTTCACCATTTTGATGACATCACTCCCCTTGTTTCTGATCTTACAAGAAAAACATTTTATTTTTCACTATGATGCTAGCTATAGTGTTGGGAAAGGCAGTCTCATGCATGCAACCTTTTGACCCCCACTCAGCCACATAAGAATGGTCCTTTGGTCTGGAACACTTCCTTACCAAGAAATAAAATACCTTCTCAGCCTGTGCTGGACCTATTACCTTGTGTGGGGATATCTTTCCCAGTTTCAGACTCAATGTGTACTCCTTTGTTCTGCTTAAGTATGTGCAACATATGGCAACTAGCCAACCCCATTGCTGTATCTGTGTCCTGAAGGGAGGGGACAAGGGCCTTCGTTTATTCTGCAGCACAAGGTAAGTGCAGTCAGGTCAGTGGCTCTGCACAGGCTGCCAGGAGGGACCTGCTGGCCGTGAGAGGCCAGCACCCACTACTGAAGCTATCTTGCCCCGTTTCTTCTCCATGTGAGCAAAGTGCCGCTCCCTCCAGTGCTTGACGGCTTTGTGTTACCTCGGCAGCTCTGACACCAAGAGGTAGCGCTTCTAGTCCTAGTTTGCTATTTTGTCTTAAATCATGATTGGGTACTGAATTGTGTCAGTGTGCTGTTTTGCACTTATTGAGATGGACATGTGGATTTTCTCCTTTATTCTGTTAATATGATAGGTTACATAGATGATGTTAAATCAATCTTGCATTTCTAGAATAAGCCACACTTGACCATAGTGTATTACCCTTTTAAAGCTTTAAAAATATATTAAAAAAATACAAATAGCAGCTTAGACAAAGTGAGGCAGCAGAGGAACGTGTTCTAGATGAAAGAACAAGATAAAACCCCAGAACTAAGTGAAGTGGAGCTAGAAAGGCAGATCATGTCACAGCTCGGTTCAAAACTCCTCAGTGGCTTCACTGCACCCAAACTCCTGAAAATCTGGAACACCTTGCTGGCCCAGCTGTACCTCCATTGTGACACATTTACCTACCTCCAACCTCCCCCAACACCTGGTAAGTAATGCAAGTGAGGAGAAAGCAGGACACAACTTCACATAGGGGGACATTTCAGTGATTCAGGTGCAACTCTGGATGAAGAGAGTTCCAGACAAGAAAAAGCCAGTGCAAAGGCCCTGGGGGCACAAATGGGTCTAGTTTTGCAGAAGGGGAAAGGAGCCCTGTGTGGCTGGATCCAAACAGGCAAGGGCGAAAGGGGAAGGGAGGAAGCCAGAGAGGTTGCAGGCACCATCACATAGGACTTTGGGAGCCACTGTAAGGCTTTGACTTCAACTCTGAGTGAGAGGGAGCCCGCTGGAGGATTTGGATCTGAGGAATTATAAGACCTGAGAGGTTTTAAAGCAAACCTAGCAGCTTCAGCAGTCCATCTATAGGGCCAGAGCAGCAAAATGATTCTGGGTTTTTCTGGGTGAGGGAAGGAGAATCAGACTAAGGTCTCATCCCCCAGGTGAATTAACTTCACAATTCTGGGGAAGTGTGGGGAGTACTCTCTGGAAAGGACTGAGCCTTGTGCCCCTTCTCCAGCTTTTGTCCTTTCCTCCAGCTGCCCCTTGAAGTCCCTCCCTCTCTTCTTTGGAGTCTTACCCACAAAAACTAATTTGTCCCCTTTCCTACCATATGGCTTGATGGTCTCTTAGCAAGGAGCCAATCCCTTAGGAAGAAAATAGGCTCATTTCTCTCCTGAAGTAATAAAGGAGGGCAAAGTCCTCTCACCGCAGTAGTTAAATAAAAAATAACATTATGATCCCTCAATTCAATAATAGTCAAGATTTTTCTATTGCAAGTAAAGAAAAGAAAGAAAGTAAAGAAAAGAAAAGAAAAGAAAGAAAAAAAACAATCAAAAATACCCACACTGGCTTAAACCAAAGGGAGAATTTCTCAGTCTGTGTAACTCAAAGGTCCAGAGGTAGTTCTGTCTTCAGGCATGGCTGGATCCAGGATTTGATTCTCTGAGATTTGCCTTCTTCTGGCTCTAGCTTCCCCTCTGTCCATTACCAGTCTACCCCCTGCAGCCCCGAAAGTGTCACTAGTTGGATGGGATCACCATGGCAGGAGGAAAGCAGTGCTCCGATGGGCTAGGCCTGAGCCACATGCCCACTCCTGGAATCAGAGGTGAAGTCAATTCCATCAGAAGCATAGCTCTTGTTAGTAGAATGTACATCATCAGCAGGGGAAATGATGCAACTCGTTTAATCTGTTTTCATATCTGTTTCTTGCTCTTCAACTGCCATATGCTATTCCTCCAGGACGGACTTACCATGATTTCCTAAACGTTTTTCCCATTGATGTACATTTGACCCATTTTTCACAATGACAAACAATGCTGTAATTCACATTGTGGTCAATTCTGCCTTGTTCGCATATACAAGAGGTTTTGTGTGTGTGTGTGTGTGTGTGTGTGTGTGTGTGTCTTTTTTCTTTAATGATAGATTCCCAAAGGTGGGTTAAAGGAAATGCACACCTTTAATTTTAATAGAAAATACCAGTGAAATGTCCAGATAGATTTTACTGCCACCCTAAGTAATCATGGGTAAGAGTCTTTGTTTCTAACTATAGCCTTCCCTAGCATTGAAGACTGGAAGTTAATTAAATTAATCCTACATTAAGATCTTCTCTGGTCCCACATAGTAAATCTTAAGATTCAAGAGGATCAAACTGTTTCCAAGTAATTTAACAGGATCCCAGAACAAAGTTCAAGAATAACTTTAGGGATGGAAAAATATCCGGCACCCAAGGGAAAATTTATAACGCCTGGCATCCAATCTCAAATTACCAGGCATGCAAAAAAGCAGGAAAATCCAATCCATTATGACAGAAATCAATCAAATGGCATTGGCTGGAAAGAAAGAAAGAAAAGTGCCTTTATTTACCGACAGAATGACTGTGTATGTAGAAAGTCCAACGGGACTGTAAAAGAGCTATTACAATTAATTAGTGAGCTCAGCAAGGTTGCAGGATACAAGATATTTTAGAGGGAGCTAATCACGTTGAATGGCAGGCCACAATTTTCTTTTTGTTCCATTTTTACATTGTCTTCAGTTACATTGTACTACTTGAATATCTGAACCCCAGAACCTCCCCTCCAACCTGAGGACAAACGCAAGACTACTAGGAGGTGCAGTAGAATAGCAGTAGCTCAGGTTTATTTTCTGTAATTAACAAACGTTTAATTGCCAAACAAAATACATGGGCCCTGAGTGCGCAAGGGCCAGAAGAGGCAAATGATCAGAACCCAATAACAAAGTGGCAACTACTGCAGAGAGCAGTGCCCTGGGGAAGGATGCTTAGAGCAGGACACATCAGTTAGGTTAGCCCCCCTTGCCCTGCTGAGGCTGAGCAAAACTCGGGGGCACAAAGCACTGCATGGCCTGCATCACCAGGAAAAGCTGGTCAAGGCAGGAGGCGATGGAAGTTCGGAGCTGGCCAGGGTCTTCAGCAGTCAATCGGCTAAAAGGGAGGGAAAAATAAAATTCGTTAGGAGGAGGGGAAGCACATTCCTCCCCCTGCCCCCTCACACCGACAATCCCAGAGCACCACAGCACCACATTTCTTCCTTAGACTTCACCCCTCCCTGGCTCCATGACAGCTCCACCTGGGCGGAGACTGGCTCTGGCCACCTGTCACCAGCCCCTCCCCGGCCCATTGTAGAACTGACACAGCCAGGACGCTGCCATTCACACTGAACTCCTCCTGAACTGGCCCTTGCAGTTCCACATTTGGAGTCAGGAACCAGTGGGCGATCTCCGCCTCCACGGGCGACGGGAACGGCACAGTGAAGAAGCTGGTGGAGATATGGTTAAGGCACCATCCACACGACTGATTTTTGCCTGCGCCGCTGGCCTCCTCCTCACTGGGACCCGCCTGCCTCCCAGGCCGCCCCTTAGGCCATCCCCAACCTCCCACCCTATACACTTAGGCCAGCCTGGACGTCACAGCCCCTACCCTCTGGTTCACCGCAGACTGGTTTGCCTCACCACTGCCACCCTCTGTCAGCCCAGACCACCCCTGGCCCATAACCCCCAGCAGCCAAGAGTACCCTCCTTTTACACTTTAGGCCCCACTCGCCTGCAAGACCCCCCCAAACCACCTCCAGCCTATCCCCCGGCCACCCAGCCCGCCAGGGCTCCTCAAATAGGATACAACTGAAGCAGCTGATTACCCGGACCTCCAGCCGTGGGTGCTGCATCTCCACCAGGCCCTGCTGCCTGGGGTGCCCGCTCAATCTGGGGAATGCCACCGGCTGCACCATCCGCCTCTCCTGCGACACCGGGGCCTCCGGGAGCACCTGGGCCGTCGAGGTCGCCAGGGTCTCCAGGGTCACCAGGGTGGATGGGTTCACCGGGGCCACCTAGGTCGCCAGGGCCACCTGGCGCGCCCTGGCCACCACCGGCTGCCTCCACTGCAACAACCGCGGCACCTGCGCCTGCATCTGCTGCCCTCACGGCTCCTCCACCATCCGCGTCAGACCCCATCTTGGATCCTCCCACCCTCGCTATGAGGAGTAGCTGAAGGACAACGTGCCCCGTCACAAAACTCAACCCCTTCACAAGCAGTGCAACTCGGGATTCTCAGGGCGCCTGCGCAAACAGACCCCTGGCACTGCCTCCTGACTCGTGATTGGTTCCCGCCAATAGACCCTGGAGACCCCGTAGGCTCTCTAGCCAATGGGCGCTCCCTTATGAAGCGCCAGCCCGTAGAGCGCTGTGTAACCCTAGTGAGCCTGCGCAAACTGACACCCACACGGTCTGCTCCCTTTAGACTGGCCCTGCCTCGCGCCCAGACACCCCATAAGCTGCTTAGCCAATGAGACCTCCGAACGACGCTCCTCCCCTTCACGTGGTGTGGCTCGAGCTCCCCAGTGCGCATGCCCAAACAGACGCGCGCCCAACAAGGTCTGTGGGCACGTGACCGTTTCCCGCCAAGCCTGCGCACCCAGAGCGAGCCCCGTGCACCTCGCAGTCTCTGCCGTGGTGCCAGCCGGGCCACCCTCATGTCTGACCAGCCTGCCGACCGCCGGTCCCCTGTCATCGACTTCTGGGAGTGAGTCAGGCGCCTCTGGGCCACGCCCGGCCTGTCCCTCTGGCCCCCCACCCGCAGCTCGAGACTGCAGGGGCGGGGGTGGGGGCCCAGCGATGCGGCGCGGCTGTGCCTGCCGGCCTGGGGGAGCGAGGCTGCGGCGGCGGCGGCGGCGGCTGCTGCTGCTGCTGCGCGTGCCGGGGATGGCGTGGGGCCGGGCCGCCAGGGGCTCGTGGGCTCCAGGCACACGTGCTGCAGAGACACCGTCCAGGCTGCAGGCTTGGGCCCCGGCCTGGCCCAGGTGCACAGGACGGAGCAGCTGGACTCAAGGGCTGCAGGAGGGGGAGCACCACGCCCGGGCCAGCTCCGCGTCTCTTTGCCCTCGGCTAGCACAGCCCTCGTGCGCTCTCCCTCCCCCAGGAGCAAAGTCTTGCGGCTCTCTGGGGGGCTGGAGGTGCCAGGGGCCCTCAACTGGGAGGTGGCCCTGTGTCTGCTGGCCTGCTGGCCTGCTGGCCTGCTGGGTGCTGGTCTGCTTCTGTGTCTGGAAGGGGGTCAAGTCAACAGGAAAGGTA
Organism: Vicugna pacos; assembly: GCF_048564905.1. Taxonomy (NCBI): domain Eukaryota; kingdom Metazoa; phylum Chordata; class Mammalia; order Artiodactyla; family Camelidae; genus Vicugna; species Vicugna pacos. The sequence continues at coordinate 113,165,105 of NC_133023.1, read as the reverse complement.
CAGCAGGCGGGGGGAGGGTTTGGCTGGGCGCGGAGGAGAAGGGACCGCAGCATGAGGGGGCAGCATTGCCTTGGGGTGGGGTGTCTCCGCCAGGGACCACTGTTGCAGTGGGAAGTGACTGGACCAGGGCCAGAGCCCAGGGAGGGGGCAGGGGGCAGGTACTTCCATCCAGGCCACTTGATCCCCGCCCCGTGGCCTTCCAAATCCAGGCCCAGCAGCCTTCCCTCCCCAGGGGCAGAGGCCCAGGCAGTAGCTGCCCCTTCCCTGGGTGGAACGTCCCCAACCCACTGTCCCTCCCTCCCAGTTCCTCTCTATCCCTCACTGGCTCTGTTTAGGCGGTCTCAGTAAGACCTGGTCTATGCCTGTTCCTCTCACCTGCCTGTCTGGCCCGGGGGATCCAGAGGGGAGCCTGGACACCTCCCTCCCTCCCTCAGGGGCTCCCTGTCAGGTTGCAGAGACATATATAAGAATAGTTGTGCAATAGAAGAAGGCTCACTGTACAAAGGTTGGAATAGACCCTCGCTCCTTGGTTCAGTAGTGCACGGAGCCCCAGATGGCCAGGAAAATGCCTCAAATCTAGGTCAGTGGAGCCTCTGTGTGCAGACTGTGATGGTGACTAGGTCTTGAGTAGGTCCATGGACGGTAGCGTGCCGTGCTGGAAGCCATGGTGGGAGGGAGGGCGGGTCCATACACAGAAAAGGAGTCTATTCCAGAGAGAAACATTTGCCGCCCCCTGCATCAGGGAAAAGGTCCAATTTATTAATTTTTCTGGAAGTATATTACAGTTTGTTTACAATATTATATTAGTTTCAAGTGCACAACGTAGTGATTCGGTGTTTTTATGCATTACACTCCACGTAAAGTTATAAAGTATTGGCCCTAGCTCCTGTGCTGTACAATATATCCTTGTTGCTTATCACATACAACTCACCCATCTAAAGTGAACCACTGACTGGGTTTTAGGATATTCATAGATTTGTGCAGCCATCACCACAACCAATTTCAGAACATTCTCATCATCTGTAAAAGAGAGGTACCCATGAGCAGTCACTCCCCAATTCTCCCAAACTCCTCCATCCTAAAAACCACCAGTTGACTTTCCTCAAACAAAACTTAAATTCACGTTCAGAATAGTTATAATAATGTATTGGAAAATCTAGTGTTTTGGCATGGCCTCAACTGGAATTGCTTTTCCAGCCTTCCCTGCTACATCGGGTTGGCCCCTGCCCTAGATATGTTACATGCATCATCTCATTAGTAACTGTGCAGCACACAGACGGCATTCTACCCATTTGACAGATGAGGAAACTACAGCTCAGAGAGATTACAGAAGGGGCACGGGCAGGACTTGTCCGGGTGAGCCCAGAGTCGGTGTTCCGGCCTGTGAATAGCCAACATGGTCTACTCCAGAAAAATAAGAGATATAGATGCTTAAATTCCCTCCAAGTTAAGTCACATGGTCCCTAAAAGAGGTTTTCAGTGTCATCATCTCTACCACGTTAACACAGTCATTTCTGTCAAGGTCCATTTGGCAGGACGGGGTGATGTCTGCAGAAACACGGACACGGGAATCCTGATGGACCTTCTGTAAATACGCACTGAGCGGCGCTCTGTGCTGAGCACTGTTCCAGAGGATTCTGCCCCACTGATACGGACAAGACCGCTGCTCTCCCTCTCGTGGAAGGAGATAGAAAACAAACCAAAAAAGATCGGGAATTCAGACAGGGCAATGGATTTACAATGGAGGCTTTATTATTTTTTTTACTGAAGTGTAGTTGCTTTACAATGTTATGTTAGCTTCTGGTGTACAGCACAGTGATTCAGTCATACATGTGCATGGTCCTTTTCATACTCCTTTTCATTATAGGTTACTACAAGGTATTGAATAGAGTTCCCTGTGCTGTGCAGTAGGTCCTTGTTTACCTCTTTTATACATAGTAGTTTGTATCTACAAATCCCAAACTTACAATGGAGACTTTAGATGAAGGAGGTGATGCTTCAGCTTCAAGCTGAACAACAGAAATCAGCCATGCAGAGACTGGGAACAGGGCACACTCTCCATAGGGGGGCCAACAGGGACAAAGGCCTTAAGACACACTCGAGGAAAGGGAAAGGAGGTGACGTCAAGAACTACAAGAACTCTTGGCAGGAACACTCCATTCAGCCCCTGGCTTTCAGGGATGGCCAACACTGAATGCCTTAGAGCAGCCTAAGGTCACATCCCTGGGATGGCCCAGCCCCCTTGCGAGTTCCTGCCTGAGGAGACAGGGCTGGCAAAAGAATTCACTATTAGTTCTAGCCAACCCCTGACACGGCCCCCCCCCCAGAGCCTTTCTGTGGACGGCTCCCACCTGTGAATCCAGCCTCTGTCCCTCTGAGATGTCTCTGTACCTCCTACAACCCAGCAGAGTCTTTCCCGGGGACCTGACAGCCATTCCTTTGAGATGGAATCCTTGGAAGGACGGGAGCCTCGGTCTCCCGGTCTCCGGGCCGGATGGAACCCCAGCTCCCATAACTGCCACCCACCTCGTCGCATGGACCCTGACCCACCCTCTGTGAGTTGTCACCTGAGCCCCTGCTTGCTGTCCCCCACCTCACTGTCCCTTTGGAAGACCAGCGTGTCTGTGCAGATCAGATCTGCGCTCAGCACCTCCCCTGCTGTCACCAGTTGCCAGGTAAAACCTGCTTTAGGCCTTTCCCCGAAGTCCCGCTGTGCTTCTCGCTGACACTGGTGCTGTGCTGCTGGCCTGGGAGAGAGACAAGGATGGCAGGAGGGCGTTCGTGTCTAGCGGGGACAGAGGCTCCGTTTAGCAGAATGAAACAGTCGTGCAGATGGACAGTGGTGATGGTTGTACAATAGGAATGTGCTCAGTGCTGCTCAAGTGCACACTTAAAATGGTTAAGATGGTAAACTTGATGTGATGTGTACTGTGCGATTTTTTTAAAAAACAAACACCCATACCACAGAGTGTTTGGAGAACAGCTTCGAAAATCAAATTTCTAACTCAGCTTTTAAAGACTGAATTGCTGGTTTGGAACTCTGCGCTTTTAGGTTCACAGAACCGGAATTTGCTTTGGGAGCACAAGTGGACGGCAGTCCGGACACCCTGACACAGCCTCCCGAGCAGTCAGCGGCCAGCGTGTGCGCGCGGTTTGCTTTGGGCGACATGGCACAGTCCCCGGGGATGTGCTCCTAGAAGCCAGGCTCTGAGGAACTTGAGTCGCCATCAGTGCTGGCCCATGACTTGGTAACACAAGCACTTCCAGGACCAACCCCCGGGTCTGCCCCAAACCCATGTGCTGTGCGAGCACACCGGAGAGTATGGCTCAGGGTGCAGTGTCTCACTTCCTGATTTCTTAAAGCAGGGGCTTCTCCTCCCTGAATGAAACATGGGGTCTGCCAACCCTGTACTTAGCAGAGCAGCTAATCCAACCAAGAGCCCTGGAACCCACGTCACGGAGGACCGTGTTTAGAGTGCCCGCGTCAGCCCCCAAGTCTTGCTAGACGCTTACAAAGTCACCTTTGCTCTCCATCCGATGTTCAGTTGATTGCGCTCAGCTGCTCTCCAGTGTGAGGGTTAGTGGGGGAAGTCCAAGCGCAGATCAGTGTGCAGCTGTCTGAGTACCTAGACACCGCTAACCTCGACGGGGCTAAAGAAGTGTTTGCAAATTAAATGAGACAAGTCAGCGACGGCCCAGGATGGCACGCCCCGGGAGCACGCTCCCAACTCCACACGCCTGGAGTTCTGGACACCCCGCCTCATGCTGTAGCACGTGCTCTGACTGCAGGTTGAGATGTCTGCTCTGGAGGCTTGTGGTTTCTACCTCAGCGAGTGCGTCCCAGCTCAACCTTGGGCAAGGTCACGAGAGAGCAGCCCTCGCCCACGGCTTCACCCCTACCGAAGACTGAGACGCTCCGTGAAGTGGAGGGAAAATGTGCAAACTCTTGCCTGCTCTCAGGAACGACTCAAGCGGAAGTCCAAACTTTGAGGTTCCCATTTTCTGGATGAGGGGCCTGAGGCTCAGAAAGAAAAAGTCACTAGCCCCCCATCAAACTGCAGCCGGGAAGGCCTCCCCGGCGAGCCCCCCTCGCCGCCCCAGGGCCTCGACAGCCCGCGCAGGGACACATCACTTCTCGCGTAGGCCTGTCCCCTCTCTAACGTGTCCGTCGTCAGCTGCCGACGGAAGGCCTCCTGGTCATGACGTCGGCAGAGCTGCAGCTGCGTTTCCCAACAGGAAGGAACAGACTCGCTGCCGCCTCAGGCCTCCTGTAAAACGGGGCTAGGCTCCCCGTGGGTAATGGGTTGAAATGTGTCCCCCCCAAAGAAGAGACGTGGGAGTCCTCACCCCCACCGCCTCAGCATGTGACCGTGTGTGGGGACGGGGTCTTCACAGAAGCGGCCCAGTTCAGGTGAGGTCACTAGGGTGGACCCTGCTCCCGTAGGACTGGTGTCCATATTCAAAAGGGAGACTTGGAGACGCAGCCAGGCACGGAGAGAAGATGGGAAGACACAGGGAGAAGACGGCGTCTGCAAGCCAATGGGACAGGCCTGGAACAGGTCCAGCCCTCAGGGCCCTCCCAGGGAGCCGACCCTGCCTGTACCTCAGTCCTGGACTCCGCCTCTGGAACTGGGAGACAAGACACCCCTGTGGTTTGCCCCCACCCCGTTCTGGGGTGCTCTGTCACCAGCCACTAGTGCAGACAAGGCCCCCGAGCCCACCTATGCCAGGCCGACTGCACTGGGACGTATCTTTTCTAGGTATCCAAGTGATACGTGTAAATTCCAGGCATCTAGACAAGACATCAGCACACGAGGAAAACTTCCTCACAGGTGATCCGAGCACCCGCAAGCGTCCCGAGGGTGGCCGTCTGGGCACCTGCAGCTTTTACGTTTTTATTGGGGGTCACACTTTCTACGTGATTTTGTCTATTGGCTTTTTCACACCAACATGCTACAGAGTGTGTTGCAGGTGACGAGGTGTCCACAGCACTGGCCACACGTGCCCATGTCATCCAGAAGCACGGCCTCTGATGTCACCAGGGTCTTTGGCAGCTACAGATGAGGGTGTGGTGAGCACCGGCACGGGGCCGAAGTCACTGTGAGTCCCCGTCTGTCCCAGTTAAGGACGCTGAGGAGGCTTCAAAGTGCCCAGTCCACCCCGCCCGGCCACTCTCATGGAACGGGCGGCATCCCAGGCCTGTCCCTGCACCTTGCCGGCGGGGCACCGGAAGCCTTCACTTCTTGCTATTTGGACATTACTTTCTCTCAGGGAGGGAGAAATGCTTTCTTATTGAGCTCATCTGATCAGTCATCTGGATTTCTCCTCCACACGGCCGTGAAGATCGAGGGACCACAGCTAGCGAGGCATGCTGTTTCCCTCCTGGGAGGACTCCGACCTCTGGTTCCGGAAGGCCAGCCTAAGGACAGCTGGCAAGAAGGTGGAATCCCTCCCCTCTGGGCGAACGACCTGGTTTAACATCCTTGGTCTCTAATGCACCGTCGGCCCGCAGAAGGAAGGAGGCAGGTAGCAGGGGCGCCCAGCCTCCAGGAAGAGAAGGTTCAAAAGGATGGTGGTTCCCAGCCGACGCCTGCTCAGGTGGCCCAGGGCCCCGGCAGGGACCTTTGTCAAGCTCCCAGCTGCTGCCACCGGGCAGCCGCCACTGCCAAAGCCCAAGGAAGCTCCTCAGGGAGAGAACGTCCAGCTCTCTCGCCGCTCCCGGGCGTCAGCCCCCCTCCAGAAGGGGGGGCTGGGCACCGAAGGGCGCCTACGCGCCCGTGCCCCCCCCCCCCAGAAGCACAGAGCCCGTCCCTGCACAGCCAGTGGCCACTGCCCAGGGTGTGTGCGGTCCAACAGCTCTGTTGGGCCGCGGCCCACCCCCTGCTCCTGCCCACATCCGCTGGCCCCAGCAGTGTTCAGCTGGAGACGAGATGTCTTAAGAACAGTCCCCCAGCTGGCCAGAGCCCTCCCCACGCCAAACTCCAGCTTTCCTCGCCACAGAGCACCATGGGCCTCTGCAGCCCCGTGGCCACCGTCACTCCGGGGAACAGGCCCTCAAACTGAGCTGCAGCTCCTGGGGACACCTGCCTTCAACTGCATCTGTCCTAATCTGTCACCCCAGAAGATACCCCTGCACTGGGTTGAATGGCAGCCCAGGGAGATGCACCATCCTGACCCCCAGCACTTGTGACGGTGAGCTTACTTGGGCAGGGGGTCTTTGTGGGTGTGAGGAGGGTGAGGATCTCGAGATGAGAGCATCCTGGACAACACAGGGGTCCGAAACCCAATGCCTGGTGTCCTTGTAAGAGATACAACAGAAGACACAGGCTTCTGTGAAGAAGAGAAAAGGCCATAGAGGCAGACGCTGGAGCAGCACAGCTGCCAGCCAAGGAACTCCAAGGACAAGCATCAGGAGCTGGGGGAGAGGCCTGGGACTGACTCCTGCAGGGCCTCCAGACGGAGCCAAGCCCGCCCACACCCAGACTTCACGCTGCTGGCCTCCAAAACCTTGAAAAAAGGAATTCCTGATGTTTTAAGGCACCAAGTTTGTGGTCATGACAGCAGCCCTAGGGAAGAACTCCATTCCCCCCAGGTGGAAAGAGCTCTTGTAGAAAAGCTGCAGGGTCAGGATGGAAGCGCAGCGCGCGTGAGCGGAAAACCTGCCTGTGCTCTCCTGAAGGACACGGTGCGATTAGACACTTGGGCTTCCGGACACGGAACAGACCCTCCCGCCCCGACAGAGGCCAAGAAAGTCCCCAGCCCAGGCTTGTTTTCAGAACAGGCTGCTGGCTGGGCTGTCTTCCAGCCTGAGACTTGTAGCCTGACTCTAGTCCGCCCTCTCGCTGCCCCAGGGCAGGGAGCCCTGGAGAAAACCCAGGGCTGGATGGGCGACACCCGATCCCCAACCAGGGGAGCCTGCAGGCGTGCGGGGAGGCCAGGGCACCGAGGGGCAAATGTCCTCTCCTTACTACAGCTGCAAGGGTGATGCCCACGGCCCTGACAGCCTAGGAAGGATCAAGTCCTGTGAAACAACAAGGCCAGGTCCCCTGGTGTTGATAATCTGCCAGAGGTTGCCAAGTGGCTTGTGTTGGCAGGGCCAGGGCTCTGGCGGCCAGTGCGGGGCATGGGAGATGAACCCGCCACAGCGTGCAGAAAAGGAAAGGAAAAGGATGTGTGTGGGAAGCGTCCGTCCATCTGACCAAGAGGTGGCCGCGACAACTCCAGAGCCCAGGCCGTGGAGGAACAGTGGAGAAATGTGACCGCACGAAGACAACAAACTCGAGTCCAAAACACACCGGAACCAAGACAGTAGGAAAAGATCACCGCAACTTCGACCACATGCAGGAGCAGGTCCCACTAACAACCAAGAGCTCCTATAAACCGACGAGAAAAGACTACAGCTCAGCAGAAAAATGGGCAGAAGAAACGGGCGAGCCGTTCGTACCAGAAGAACTGGAAAGGACCCTGCAAGCTCGGAAAGATGCTCAAACTCACTCTTAACAGAGAGCAGGCCCCAGCCCCCAGGCAGGACGCCCCTCACCTGGGGCAAGGCTCCGGGGAGCCCGGGGGAGGAGAAACCCCGCCTGGGGTGGAGGAGACGCGGGCACCACCTACTACTCCCTTTGCACTGGTGCCGCTTCTAAGAATCCGACCCAAAGGCGCACGTGATCGATGCACAGGGGTCTTCACTGCGGCGTTGTTTATGACAGTGAAAAGACTGATTGGCAAGAACCCAAATGTCCATTAGTGGCAGACAGGCTGTCCACCGCGGTCCCGCGGACGATGGAACAGCACACTGGCCGTAAGAGGGCTCAGCACAGGAGCCTGGGTGGGAGAAGGGTCCGTGGGTACTGGCCATCTCAGCCTGGGGAGCCATTCATGCTGAGGGCCCTGGCCTTGGTTCTTGACTCCATCAGTGCGGGTGGAGGGAGGAGTTCCAGAGGCGAGCAGTTCAAGCGGACAAAACGAAGAAAAGGAGCCGAAGGTCAGGCCTGGCTCAGGCTCCAGGTACCCGGGAAAGGGCAGACCAGCGGAGAGGGGTGCTGAAGCGTGAGGCCCTGCAGCTAGCTCTTGGGGCTCAAAGAAGGGGCCCCCTGTCTGTCGGCCGGCCCACGATGCACAGCAGGCAGGCAGGAGGGGAGAGCGGCAGCCCGGGGCAGCGCGCAGCTCCCAGTAGAGCCCTAGTCGATGCACTCCATGACGTGTATCTGCAGGGTGTCTATGTCAGGGGCCTGATACTGGCACTTGGGGCAACAGAAGTTGAGTGGCTCCTCAGGGGGGCTTCTCCTCTGGCTGGGCAGGGCCAGTTGAAAGGAGTGGTGAGCTGGGGGAGAGAAGAGGTGCCAGTTGGGGTGGGCTGTGTGTGTGCCCCGTCACACAGACTGCACAGAGGAGAGGGGCAGAAAGTCCTGAAACTCAGTGGGACCTTGGGATCTCGCCACAGCTTCTCCTTCAGCCCCACCCCAGGATGCACAGCGCAGAGGAACTCTGGGGAGGCCAGACATGACCGCCCCTCACAGAATCCTTCTCCCAGCACCCGCCCTACCCACCCCTCCTCTGGCAACCCACTCACTCGAGGCAGGGGCTAAGGGGGCCTGGGAGACCTCTACGTGTCGCTTCCTCATGTCTTCAATCCTTTGAGAAGAGAAATGGTCCAATGAACACATAGGAGTCAGTCTCCGGCACCAGAGATACAAAGCTGATGGCAGGCCGGCCGGCGGGGCAGGAGGCGGGGCGAGGCCAGCTCACCCACCAGGACAGGCCCCAAGCCCCGCCCCACCCCTCATGGGCCCCGCTCCAAGGCCCACCTGGCCGATTCCTGGCAGCTGGTCTTTAACCTGCTGTACTCCCTCTGCAGCTGCTCCAGCTGTTCCTGCAGGAACTCCTTCTTCTCAGCCAGCTTCTCCCGGGCCTGCCTCTCAGCCTGGAAGTCCGCCTTGTAGATATCCGCCTGGCAACGACAAGAGAGGGGCAGTGTCCACCGTCTGTTGGCCACATACAGGACACTCCATGCTGGACACAGGGGCAGTGGCAGGGAGTGGCGCAGAGCCCGCTCTTGCCCTCCCAGAACTCATGGCATGAAGTCACCCCAAGGGCATCGAGAGGTCGAGAAACATCGCAAGAGGTTCAAAGAGCTTCTGAGAAGCCGCTGCAAAACAGCAGCAGACACGCCAGGTCCCAGTGCCAGCAGGCCCAGTCTGGTCACCCACATGCCGGCCACTGGGCAGAGCCCTCACCTGGGCTTTCAGGACTGGAACCGTCTCCATCACGATCTTGTGCTGCTCAGCCTCTTCCTTCAGTTTGTCAATCAATTCCTGTTTGGCCACCAGGGCCTCCTCGGCCTGCTGGAGCTGCTGCTTGAGATCTTCCAGCTGTGATCCCTAGAGGTGGGCAAGGGGGAGCTGACGGAGCCCCCAGGCCAGCTGCTACTCCAGGCCAGAAGTACCAAGAGGAATGAAACATCGGCCCTGGCCGGCCTGTACTGGGGTGATGCTAGCCACAAGATGCCCCTGTGTCCAGGGCACAGGAGAGGTGGAGGCTGGAAGACGTCTGTGAGATCGTCTGGCACAAGCTCCCCACAAGGCTGACGTTACCTGCCCAGCTAGACAGCCCTCCTCTAACCCTTCAAGGGACAGGGGTCAGACTGCCTCCTAAGGCTACCTGCTCTACACTAGGCTGGTCTCCCACACTGATGCTCCACCATGTACCTGCTAAGCTGAGACCCACTGGTCCTTCCACTCTGCCACCTGGTCAAAGGTCTGCTGGTCCCCTACAGTTGCCCCCTGCTCCCCACACACACACAGACCCACTCACACACAGATGCACAGACATGCACCCACCGCCAAGCCTTCCCTCTACAGATCAAATTACCACAGTTTTATAAGCAACTCTTCCTCATGTGGCCCAATTTCACGCTGTACCCTTATATCTCTCCTGGGTCTAGTGAAGTTTGACTACATCCTTCTGAAAACATGACCAGTAGAACCTGCACCCAGTACAGGTCCGAAGAATACAAACTAGAAATAGGCTCCCAGCCAACTTCAACGTCGGTATGGAAACCTTCCCAGGCAAAGTCAAGCCAGGAGCCCAGCTGGGGACGCCCAGCAGGACGCCCACTGACAGGAGCATGTTCCTGCCCATGCAGGGAGCATCCCAAGGCCCCGCCTGGGTCGCCAGGGGCAGCGAGCGGCACAGCCATCTCCTGGCTCTGAGTGGTCACTCTGTGGCCCTGACAAAGCTCTAGGATGAGCTGCGCGTCCCTCCCACAATCCGACTCCGTCAGGCCTACTAAGGTAGAGCCTTGCGTGCCGAGATCCCTGACCCGGGGGCAGTAGGCCCTGGGCTCTTCTCTGCCCCCGAGCCACGGGGAGGGGGGCGAGGGGGAGGGCGGGCAGCCCCGGTAGCTGCAGTGATGCAGCCTGCACTCACTCGGCTCCGCTCGCTGCTCACCGCGCTGCTCTTGATGTGGCTGTCGTACTCCTGGAAGAGCTGGTGATAGGCCACCTGCAGCTGGGCCAGCTTCCGCCTAAGGAGAGGGAGGCACGGCTGGTCCTGATCCAAAGCTGCTGTTCCTGCTTCCAACGCCACCCTCTTTCTTCCTGCCACATCCCCAGACCAGAATGTGGCTTCCAGGGTGGCTTTGAGCCTTAAAGGCCATCAGGCGTGAGGCAGGCTTTGCTAACTAGTTAATGTCATTTTCCTTCAACTGAGGTTTTTGAAAAGTATAAGAAAGGCTTATAATAAAATGGAGCTGTCCGGTACTGTTGAGAAAAGTCACCTTCGGGGGTGAGTGTAGAGCTCAGGGGCAGAGCGTGTGCTTAGCCTGCACGAGGTCCTGGGTTCAATCCCCAGCGCCTCTGCTAAGGGGAAAAGAACAGTCAACTTCATGAAAAACATAGAAAAGCAGGGTGACCATTCGAAAGACGACTCGAAAGGCAGGCCAACAAAAAAAGGATCCCGGATCGGATGCTGTTAACGTGCGGGCCTGAGGCGGGAACGTGGCTACGGACTGGAGAATGGACAGTGTCACCCATCAAAGATGGGCCGTTTGGGGGTGACCATGGTGGGGGACAGAGTTGGACCCCCAGAGGGCAGAAGGCACTCACTTCTCCTCCGAGGCAGCCTGGCGCTCCATGCGCAGGGCGGCCTCCATGCTCTGGTTCTGCATGCGCAGCTGGTCCACCTGCACGCTGTGCCGCTGCTGCAGCGCCTCCCGCTCACTCTCCAGCTGCCGGGCCTGCTCGCTGGCTGCCCGGGCCCTGGTGGGGGGGCGGTGGGGAGAGGTCACAGGATCCCTGCTGCGCAGACAGACTGCCAGCAGCAGTCAGAGCGCCAGAAGCCGGGCGCGGGGAGAAGTCAGAGTGGAGTGTGACCTAGAGGGGGAGACCTCCAGGTGTCACAATGGAGGCACTGTCACTGGAGACAGGGACAACGGCAGGGCACCTGGTTGGGGGTGGCACATATGTGTCAAGGCAGGGGCCCACAAGGCCACCAATTGCGGACTGCGAGGACACCTGGGCCTTGGGTTCGGGCTGATGACACCCATCAGGGAAGCCCTTTTGAAGGGCTTGGTCCCGGGGGAGAGGAGCCCAGGGAACTGCCCAAGGAGTGCTGACAGGGGACCAGAGCAAGCCCAGTAGAGGGGGCTGGGACAGACTGGAAGGAAAGGAAGTAAAGACAGCCAGCAAAGACGGGCCTTTCTAGAAGGTGGGGATGGGGGAGGTGAGAAAGGGGATGGGGCAGGGGGAAGGGCCCTTTCCCTCTCCATCACTGTTCTAGAAGAGGCAAGGAGGTGGCTGGTCCACCTCAGCGGCTCATCTGGAGTCCCAGAAGTCCACACCCACAAGCACAGCCTCCCCTTGCCCACCGGAGAGACAGCCGGGGCCTTGACAGAGAATTCCTCTTGCCATTGGCACTGCTCCAGTGGGTGTGGATGCCAAGATGCCCAGGCCCCCAGGCCCCCGTCTCCACACTTACACCCCACACAGCTCCCTAAATCTCTAGGTGCACCCTTCAAACACATCACCCTGCTGTCCCCAAGGCCTTCCTCAGTCCCCACTGTGGGGCAACACTGGCTGTTTCTGCATGGGAGGTGGTGTTTACTGGGGATCTCCACTGGTCTCACCTGCCAGGGGCCCTAGAACAAGGAAATGGGCCCTTCCAATGTGACAGGCCTGGGCTTCAAAGGGCCACCATGCATACACAGTTTGAAGCTGTTAAAACGGCCATGCCAGCCAAACAGTGAGACAAGCAAGAGCCCGGCCTGAGAGGCCCAGCTCAGCACTTAAGTGCTCGAGCACGTGGCAGAGGACAGGACGGGACCCAAGAGCCTACATCCTGTAGGGTCATTAATGGACCAAAATCGGCTGCAAAACTGCACTAATGGCATCAGGCATCCAGCAGCTTCTTTTATGTGCACAGAAAAAAAGATACGCAGCAGAGACACCAAACTGTCTTCAGAATTACACGTGTGCCTTTCAGAAAGCTGGGGGCACAGAAGAGGGAAGACAACAGAATGTGGCCGGCCAGCCTTCCGTGCGCTCCTCCGGTGCGGCGTTTCCCAGGGGGAAGCAGGCTCCCGCCTCTGGCGATGGGAAGGGCGTCTCCACCACCCCCCCCCGCCCCGTGGAAAGAATAAAACCATACGAGCATCTCAATAGATGCAGAAAAAGCTTTGGATAAAGCTCAACACCCACTTACGGGAAGTTCCTGCCGGCTCCTCTAGCCTCCCTCAGGAAGGCGCCCCCGACCCTACCCAATGCGCCCTGATCCCCCACAGCCCTGGGAGAGCTGGGGCCACCCCTATCAGCTGCACCCAGCCTTCTGGAGGGCAGCAGCTGGGCGCCCTGACGATCACACAAACAGCCACGCCCTCTGACCCAAAGACCCCGCTTAGGGGAAGCCACCTTGCAGAAGAGAGCTAGCGGCAGGCCCAAGGCTGGCAGCTTGGGAAGGGCTGGCTGGTGAAGTTGGCCTCATGGTGGCGCCCAGGCTGCAGGCTGGTGCGAGTCCCCTATGCTGACATGACATGTTCCCGACTGATCAGGACGGTCCCTGGGCCTGGACCAGTCACACAACAGAGCGCATGCCTGGTCGTGATCGGCCCTCAATGAAACCCGGGGCGCCCAGTCTCTGGGTTCCCTTGGAGGCCAAGGGATGCATCTGCCGCTGCTGGAGAAGGGAGAGTGCTCAGGGGGTCCCTCAACGGAGGGAGACAGGGAGCCAAAGCATGGGGCTCCACCCCAGACCCATGTCCTCTGTCCTCGGGCGTCCTGGCATGTGCCCTTTGCTGTGACAAACCTCAGCTGTGGGAGCACTGAGCACACTTCCCTGTGGATCACAGGGGTGCTCTTCCCCCCACCCCAAGAAGATGCTCCCTAAGGGAATCATCCCAATTCCAGCAAAAGGTCACAGAGCCCAGAAGTGCCGCTGGGACCCAGGTCCCAAACCCCCAGTCCCCAGCCCCACAACTCACCTACTCCAACGGCCCTGTGCACTCCAGTCCGTTCTGTCCCAGAGGAACTCTCTGGAGGCCCCTCAACTGTCTCATTCTCCTCAGGCCTTCCCTCCCCACTCACCTGCTCTCCAGAGCCTGCCGCTCCTTGGCAGCAGCCTCCAGGCGACTCTGGCTCTCCTGGAGCTCCCCCAGCAGGGACGTCACCTGCGCCTTCACCGAGGCCTTGTCCTCGGCCATCTGCTGCAGGGGAGAAGGCCGCCTTCTGTCAGCAGGGCTTTCCCGCTTGCCACCCACCCCGGGCGGCCCCAAGCCCCAGAGCCACCTGGAAGCACTGGGACGCGTCACCCTGAGGCTTCTCTCCTGTCCTCGGTGCCCCCACTTCCCTCACATCTCACCTGTGGAAGCTTCTCCATCGCGGCAAGGCAACTGAGGCAGCAGAGAGGGACCAAGTCCCAGGAGCCCACAGTCCCAAGCCCCTCCTCACCCCTGCAGATGAGGCCACTAGAGACCCAGGGACACAAGTGCACAGAGATGCCCCAAGTCTCCAAGGACCGAGCCCAGAAGGAATCTCCCTGCCTCTCTGAGACTTGGCATCAAGGGAGGTAAGACTCAAACACGGCCACAAAGACACGTGTTCCAATGCCCTATGCCACTAGAAGGTAAGATGGACTGACACTGTTTCCAAAAGACCTCAACTGGCAACAGAATCCAAACTCTACATCGCCCAGACTCCCTCATCAAACTGTCCAGACCCAGGTCCCCTGAGACCTCAGGCAGTTCAAGCCCAGGGTCAAGCCTCAGTCCCCGCATCCCCGGCCCCTCCGGAGGAACCCCTAGGTAGTGACCACCCCCTGCCCTCCTCGTCCCCACCCTGGGTTCACGCACACGGGCACGCGCACAACACACCTCCCCACCCACCACTCCTGCCCTCTCCTTTTCAAGTCCAGTCTCAGGACCACACCTCTTCTCCATGTCCATGCACATGAGGGTGATCTGATCTGTTCTCTCAAGGCTTCCAATACCCTCTACAGGCTGCTACCTTCCAAATTTGCACCTCCAGGACAGGTTCCTCTCCTGAACCCCAATGCAGCTATCCAACTGCCTGCCCCACCTCTACGCCAACGCCTGTCAGCAGGCCCTGTCAGCTAATGCACCCACTTCAACCCACCACCGCACCCACCCAGGCTCCCCGTTTCATTCCTGTGGCTGTCAGAGCCAGGGCTTAAGACAACAGAAATGTGCCGTCTCCCAGTTGAGGAGGCCAGAGGTCCAAGATCAAGGGTGGGCAGGGTTGGCTTGTCCCAGAGGCTCTCGGGGAAGAGTCCATCCTGGGCTCCTGGCCTGGCTTCTGGAGGAGGCCAGCATCCCTGGCATGTGGGGCAACATCTCCACTCGGATACCTAGTTCTCTAGACAAAACCGTGGAGTCCTTCTCGAGTCCTGTCTCTCACAGCTCACACCTAATTCATGCAGGAATCCTGTCAAAATGTATGCTAGACGCTACCTGATGACACTAAGCAGCCGTCGCTAACGAGTGTAGGTGGGATGGTGGTGCAGTGGTCATGCTCCTTTCGGAGGCATTTCTTAGAGATGCACAAGGGAATATTCATGAAGGAAATGAGGTGATGTCTGGAATGTGCTTCAAAACAATGGGGTAACTCCTGGGTATGCAGCCAAAATAAATGAAAACACACATCCACACAGGAATGCTCATAGCAGTGTTACTCCTGACAGCCAAAGAGTGGAAACAACCCAGCTGTCCAGTAAATGATGACGGGGTAAAGAAAATGTGGTCCCTCCATCCACGGGAATAACGTTAGACCATAAGAAGGAGCCAGGGACTCGCACAGGCTACAACATGGATGAACCTCAAAAACACGGTGAGTGAAGGAAGGGTTAGAGACACTGCGTAACTCCACGCAACGCGACGCCTCGAGCAGGTGAAGGCAGAGACAGAAACCAGATTAGCAGGGGCCACGGGAGGCATGGGACCAGAGAGGATTGCTGATGGGAATGGGCATTCTTCTAGGGGTGATGAAAATGTTTCAGAACTAGAGAGGGATAATGGTTGTACAACTCTATAACTATACAAAAAAGTACTGAATTCTACACTTTAAGAGGGTGAATTTTATGGCATGTGAGCTTTATCTCAGTAAAGCTGTTCCAAAAAATTCCACACTCTGGCTGCACCAGGCTCTGCAGGGATGCGCATTCGGGTGCGCCCCAGCTCCTGCTGCGGGCAGCATCTGCCGCCCTCACCGGCTCGCACTGTCAGTGCACAAGAGTCCTCTTAGACTGATGAGTTGGTGGTGACCTGGATTTTCAGCTTGAAGAGAAAATGCCAAATAGTTTTCCAAAGTTGTGGCACCAAGTGATGCTGCCACCAGCAACATAAAGCCATGTCCCCGCCAATACCCATCACTGTCCAACTCATCACCTGGAAATAGGGCTTGGGCAGTGGCTCTGATCCATACTGTGACACCAGCATCACCCTGGAGGAGGATGGGCTCTGATCCATTGATTGCTGAGGACCAGAAAGGACTCAACTCTATCCACATCCCTGCACTCAAGAGACTGGAGCAAACTCTAACATGGATTCGAGCAGCCTAAGGTCACATCCCTGGGATGGCCCAGCCCCCTTGCGAGTTCCTGCCTGAGGAGACAGGGCTGGCAAAAGAATTCACTATTAGTTCTAGCCAACCCCTGACACGCCCCCCCCCAGAGCCTTTCTGCGGATGGCTCCCACCTGTGAATCCAGCCTCTGTCCCTCTGAGATGTCTCTGTACCTCCTACAACCCAGCAGAGTCTTTCCCGGGGACCTGACAGCCATTCCTTTGAGATGGAATCCTTGGAAGGACGGGAGCCTCGGTCTCCCGGTCTCCGGGCCGGATGGAACCCCAGCTCCCATAACTGCCACCCACCTCGTCGCATGGACCCTGACCCACCCTCTGTGAGTTGTCACCTGAGCCCCTGCTTGCTGTCCCCCACCTCACTGTCCCTTTGGAAGACCAGCGTGTCTGTGCAGATCAGATCTGCGCTCAGCACCTCCCCTGCTGTCACCAGTTGCCAGGTAAAACCTGCTTTAGGCCTTTCCCCGAAGTCCCGCTGTGCTTCTCGCTGACACTGGTGTCTTTATAAGAAGACGAGGAGAGACAGAGACACAAGAAGAAGGCAATGTGTCAATGGGGAGAGAGGCTGGCACAGGTCCTGCCCTCGTGGCTCAAAAGGAACTGACCCTGCCCGCACCCTGATCTTGGACTTCTGGTGATTCTGGCCTGAGGCCGCATGTCTCAGCTTGACCTCCTGAGTGCGGGGACCCAGGAACTCAGGTCAGCTGGGCAGGTGCTCTGGGCCTCCAGGACCGACCCCCATCAAATCCCCGGACAGCAGCGCTCAGGGAGCGTCCCTAGTGACAGCAGCCCATGTGTGTTGTCACCTGTCGCTGCTGGGAGAAAGGGCACTGTCCCATGACTTGGCTGGTGGGAGGCCCGGGAGCTCGCGCCTGGCGTCTCCCGGACCTGCCCTCCGTCCCTTTTATCTTGGCTGGTCTCACCCTGTCCTCCCCAGTCTCACCCGGAACCACGAGAACAGCTTTTCTCAACTCTGTGAGTCCTCCTGGTGACACAGAGAGCCCAAGGGAGCCCCTGGGGACCCCTGAGCACAGGTCACCCGGGTTCTGGGCATGCAGGCAGCTGGTGGCCCCCGGCTACCTGCTGGCACCGCTTCAGGCGCTCCACTTCATGCAGGGCCTGCTCCTTCTGCCGGCGCAGGTCCACCTTCTCCAGGCTCAGTCTCTCCACCAGCTTCCTGGCCTCCTGGAACTTCTGCATGAGGAATTCCTTCTCCTCCCGCTGGCTGCCCTGCAGACGCTGCAGCTCCTCACAGCGCTCCCGCAGCATCTGGTTGCTCTGCCTGATGGCATCTGGCAGCAGAGGACATTACAAAGGGGCGGTGAGCCCTGCATGGCACCCTCCCCAGACCGCCGCAGCCCCCCTGCCCCCCAGAGACAGCTTCGAAACACTTCCTTTATTTCATGAAGCACTTTCAAAATCAATTTCGCAAGTGCTGTGCCCCGAAATTTCTCCAACGAGCTCCTAAAGCATGTGCCAAATGTCACTTGCCTTGTAAGTGACTCTGAAATTCAACTGAACTCTGCTCGAGGTGGGGGGAAGGTGTGCCTGCTCTGGGGCACTGGGGCACTGTCCTCGGGATCAGGAGGTCCTAACCCACCTGCAGACTTGGGGGACGGCCACCAGTACAAAATTCCCTGCGGCATTGCTGGCCACAGACTAGAGGCCAGAAGCCTTGGAGTGGTCCAGTCACCCCTCCTCAAGCCTCACTATCATCTACAGGTTCAACGGGACAATCACACCCAGCTCATAGGCTAAAGAGGGTTAAATGAAAAAGCAGACCAAGTGCCGGGTGCACAAGATAAACTCCAGAAACAGCCCGTCTGCATGCAGTCAGGAGAGGCTGGGGAAAGGAGCACCACACACCAGGGACACCCCAGGCAGCAGAAGACTGTTAGGGGTGACAAAACTGAGCAGTGACACACAAAGGTTCTAGCCACAACAGAGCTGCACAAGACAGGGGCGGGCAGCAGCTTCAGGTCACCCCCAGCCAAGGCCCGTAACGAGCTGCTGGAGCATTCCGTTGCTGGAACTGCAGTGGCTTCTGAGCCTGGCTGCAGAGCCACCTCTGCACTCCGCTGTGCCCGTGGGCCTCCTTCCCTCAGGGGAGCCTGGGGCACATGTTCCCCCACCACCCTCCACCCGCCATCCTGCTGCGCCCCCGCCTAAGGCTCAGCTCAGCTCACGGGTAATTTCTGTTTTTTAACTGAGGTAAAATGCACATAACACCAAATTCACCATTTTAACTGGTTTAAAGCAGACAAGTCATTTGGGGCTTCAGAGTTTTTCACAAAGCTTTGGGTTCATAGCTATCTCTTTCCAGAACATTTCCACCACCCTCAAAAAAAACCCCATATCCACTGGCAGTCACTTCCCCGCTGCCCCTGGTCCCTGGTGCCCACTGGTCAGTTTCTGTCTGCACTCACCCCTCCTTGGACATGGCACCTCCATGGACTCCTTCACCAGGTACACACTACTTCTCCCACAAAGCTTCCCCAAAAACATCCCAAGCAAATTCTGTGTCCTCCCCTCTGCCCCTGCCTCTGCTGACACAATCACGAGCATCGTCGGGGGCAGACACCCTCGGGCCCCAGGGGTCTGGCCCAGGGCCTGACACACAGCAGTCTTATAGCAGAAACAAGCGGAGCCCAAACTCCCTGCAGGGCAGCTGGAGGGCCATGGTCCCTGCACAGCCAGCAAGCCACATTCTCACCCCTGAGCCCCCTTTGGCAGAACAGAGCTCTGGAGTGTGAGCTACCGCTCCATCCCCTAACCTGGCTGCCAGCTCTATGTGGTCCCAACACAGTAAGACATTTGAGACATCTGGGGGTATCACTGGTTGTCCTAGCTGGGAGGCTGCTATCAGCATCCAGCAGATAGAGGCCAAGGATGCTGCCCAGCGCCCTACAGTGCCCAGAACAGCCCCAGACATCTGAGCACTCAGGGGAGAACCTGCCCTAAACCAGGGAAGTCCTGGCCCTCCGCGCTCAAATCAGGGCCATCTCCAAAGCAGGCCAGCCCACCAAGAGACCAAGCAGCCCCTTAGTGGCAAGCTGACTGCACCGGAAGCCTTCCATCCTGAAAAGGGGGGTGATTCACCTTGATAGGAAGAAGGGACACATTCCAGGCACAGGTTTGGCCCCTACCCACAGGGCCTCAGGCAGCACTGGTCTCTGAGGCCTCTAGAGCATGTGATTCGTCAGCCCAGGGTCCCATGTAACATCCCATCACATCAGGAGGTGGCGGAGTGGGCCCATGACCGTGGACTCCACTGGCTGTGTCACATGCCAACCTGCCAGCCAGCCAGGACAGTGGAGGGCTGAGTGAAAACAACAGGAACCAGGAAGAAGCCAAAGGAGCCACAAACCACCATCACTCTCCGTGACCCATCTAGGGAGCCTGTGCCACCCACCACCTAGGTCCAGTCCCCATTGGGAAAACATAAGTCTCACTGACTCAGAAGCTAAGGGCACCATGTGGGCCTCTGGGGTTACTCAAACCAAAGGAGCAGCAGGCCAGGACAGGCGCCCCAGGGCACGAGCAGAGAACAAGAGGGAGTGGTCCCACGAGGCGACCAGCAACGGGTCACACCCCCCAGGGCAGCCACACCACCTGGGGGGCACGGTGCCATGGCGTCTGGGACCTGGAGAAGTTGCCCCCATACAGGTGAGGACGGGGAGGTCGAGGGAGCGGGGCGGACGGGATGGAGAAGGGGGGACAGTGGGAAAGAGGGGGAAGGGGAGGAAGTGGGGAGGAAGGAACCTACTCGAACCACAGCCACTTAGGGGAGGGTGCAGCTTTAAGACAACCTTCAGTCTCTTCAGAGAGCTGCCTGCCCAGGGTCACCCCCAACCCAGAGGGGCCTGGACCTCCCTTTCCTGAACCAGCCCACTGGGCCTTCTGAGGGTAGGCCACGCCCATTCCCAGAATAGACCATACCTCTTTCCGGAGCAGGTCACGCCCCCTCCCAGCACAACCAGTGCTTAATGACTGATCAGTATGAAGATACAGGGGCCTCAGAAGGGTCCTTCCAGCTCCAGAGCTCCTCGGAGGTGGGCCTGCGCTGCAGCCCAGCCTCCCCATCCGTCCACCCCTGCTTCGCCACTGGCCTTCCCTTCCCTTCCCCTCCCCAGTGCTGGTTCCGAGAGGACTCTAAATAAACGTCTGTATCTCAGAGTCCACTTCCAGGGAACCCCGCCTAAAATAAACAGGGAGGGTGACTGAGCTTGAATCACTAACTGGCCCTCAGGCGCACGTCCACCCCAGGCCCAGGAAATGCAGAGGTGCAGGGGTGGGGAATACACCTTCCCCAAGCAGGGCCAGGTCCCCTGACGTTTTACTCCACACCCGCTGTCTTCCTCACCTCGGAGCTCTTGATTCTCCTCCAGACAGCGCTGGAAGGTCTCCGGGGTGCCCTGCTCTGAAGGCAGGTGGAGCATGGCCGGCTTCCCCAGAGAAGACTCTTCAGCCAGCACGTCTGGGTCCCCGGCTGGGCCGCCGCTAGGCTGCACCATCTCACTCGGCTGACTCTTCCAGGGCGGCCTGCTCATCCAACAAGGCAAGCTCTGAAAGACAAAGCCAGCGGGGACCTATGCAGGATTCTCCTACCCTGTTGGACAAGGAGGAGTTCCAGGGCCATGCTAAGCAGAGTGATCAGTACTTTCCCCAGTGGAACAGGGTGCTGAAGTGGGCTTTGGGGTCTAAGAGGTGGCACGTATTCCCACTCCAAAGGGAGGTGCGGGCCCTTAGGCGGGGCTGGAAAAGGCCGTGGGCCAGCACTGGCTATAACTGTGCCGAGCTCTCTCGGGGCTACAAACTCAGGCTAAGAATTTGACCAGAGGGAAAATTATGGAGATTCTTTTTGGAGGGAGGTGTCAGTGTGCTGGGAATCCTACCCCCTACACACACCTCCAGGCAGGAGCAGAGGGTGCTGGCCCCTCACCCAGCACAGTAAGTTGAATGATGGCCCCCAATAAGATATGTCCACATCCTGACCCCCAGAACCTGTGAATGTGCCTGATTTGGAAAAAGAGTCTTTGCAGATGTAAAGAAGTGAAGAGTCTGGAGATGAGATCCTCCTGGATTATCCAGGTGGGCCCTGAATCCAATGACAAATGTCCTTCTAAGAGACAGAAGAGGAGAGACATAGACACAGAGGAGAAGCCACATGAAGACACAGGCAGAGACAGGAGGGAGGCAGCCACAAGCCAAGGGACGTCTGGAGCCCCCAAAAGCTGGAAGAGGCAGGAAGGACCCTCGCCTGGAGCCTGCAGAAGCACAGCCCTGAGACACACTGATCTCAGACTTCTGGTCTCCAGAACTGGGAGAGGATGCATCTCTGTTGTTTGAAGCCGCCCCGCTTGTGGACATCTCTTACAGCAGTCCTCGGACGTTAATATTCCTAGTAAGAAGGGGTTCGCAGAGACCACTCACAACCTGATAACTGTTTCCTGGAACTGAGGGGCCGAAGGGGACATCTGGTATCTGACATGGGGTAGGGGTGAGGGAGCAGAGCTCAGTGGTAGAGCGCGTGCTTGGCCTGCATGAGGTCCTGGGTTCAACACCCAGTCCCTCCATTAAAAAAAAAAGACTGACTACACGGAGGAGGAGGCTCTTCTCAATAGAAGTTTCCAGGAGTAGGCCTGAGCTACAGCCCGAAACCTGAATGCCGGATAAGCTCGGATGTTTCACTATGACACTGATATTTCACTGAACATCCTACTGACCCATCAGCAGTATCTGACCAACTGCTGATCCCTCCCTCAGCTCCCAGAACAGCCCACACTCCCCACACGTGGTGGTGCCCCAGGGCTCTGTTCTGGGATGTTTTCACTGACTACAGTCATTCCACTACTAATTCCTAATTCCATGCAGACTCCCAGCTTTAACCCTCATTTTCATGCCAATGATGCTCAAAATTAGAACTCTTTCCTGAACTCCAAACTCACACATCAACCTCAACATCTCCCCTTGGATAGTTAGTCAGCCTCTCAAACCTAACCTCCCTAAAACTGCCCTCGTGACAGTCCCCAAAAGTCAGTTCCACCTACAGCCTTCCTTATTACCAGCTGATGGCAAATCCACCCACCAGGTATCAGGACAAAACCCTGGAGTCCTTCTCGAGTCCTCTGTCTCTCACAGCTCACAACTCATCCATCTGTCAAAATGTATCCTAGACTCTGTCTGATGACACTAAGCAGCAGTGGTAGAGCACGTGCTTAGCCTGCACAAGGTCACAGTGATACTGTGGTTGTGTTTCTTTCAAAGTCATTTCTTAGAGATGCACACAGAAACATTTACAAATGGCGTCTGGAATTTGGTTCAAAATAATGACAGAAGGCGGGAGGATATAGCTCACCTAGTAGAGAGCATGCTTAGCATGCACGAGGTCCTGGGTTCAATCCCCAGTACCCCCTCTAAAAATAAATAAACCTAATTACCTCCCCCCTAATTAATAAAAATAAATCATTTTTTTAATAATGGGGGAACACCTAGGTATCCACCTGAAAGAAAACACATGTCCACACAGGAATGCTCATAGCAGCATTACTCCTGACAGCCAAAGAGTGAAAACAACCCAAATGTCCATCAACTGATGAATAAACAAAATCCAGTACTTTATGCTAAGAGAAAGAAACAACTCACGAGAGACCGCATATGATTCCATTTATGTGCAAATATACAGACACAGAAAGACTAGTGGCTACGTAGAGCTGGGAAAGATGGGGTGATGGGGATGATGGCTAAAGTGTATGGGGTTTCTTTTTGGAGTGATGAAAATGTTCTGGAACTAATGGTGATGACTGTGCAAGTCTGTGAATATACTGAAAACCAGTGAACTATACACCTGAAATCGGTGAATTGTGTGCCATGTGTATTATATGTCAATACAGCTGTTTTTGAAAGTAATGGGAGAGGATTGTGAGGGGTACAAATTATACAAAGGTAGCCACGAGTTGATCACTGTTGAAGCTGGGACGTGGGTACATTAGATTTACTATACTATTCTTTCTACTCTCATACATCCTTGAAATTTTTTATAATAAAATGATCAGAGCAGCAGCCTCTCTCACCTGGATTACTGCAATAATCTCCTAACAGGTCACCCTGCTCCTACCCTTGCCCCCTACAGTCTGTTCTCCTGACCGCGCCATAACAATCAGCCTAAAAGTAATTCTGATCACGTCCCTCCTCTCCTCAGATCCATACCCTGGTTCCTCATTGCCCTCCGTATAAAAGCCAAAGTCCCTACAACAGCCTACAAGGTCCTGCACTATCTGGTCCCCCATCACTTCCTCTCTAAGTATTCTCCCCTCGCTCACTTTACTTCAAGTACACTGGCCTCCTTACTGTTCCTTGAACATGCCAGGATTGCCCATTCATCCTCAAGTCACAGAAGTGATAGGAGGTCCGACAGACATTAATCATTTTGCAAAGTGAGGCACATTAGGTAAGATAATTTGGCTGCCAAACTATATTTGAGATCTTTTTATAGAACTTAACTACCTCAAATGCAGTCAAGTTAGATGAACAGAAAATATCTACGAACTAGAAGAGTCATCCACGAACTAGGGGTGTGGTCACACTCCGTGGTGGCACGGGACGGAGAGACGGAAACAGTCCCGTCCGCCACCAAAGTAACCTGAATCCTGCACCGGCCCGCCTCGGCCGATGCTCTAGAAGCGGGCGGCAGAAACGGGCCGGGGCCCAACAGGAGGGGGAAGCCTGGTCGTCCGGGGAGGGGTCTCGGAGGCGGCGGAAAGCCCACCGGTGGTACCCTGTCTTCCAAGAAGAGGACCACACCTGTCAGCAGAATCGATCCGATGTGAGAAGGGCAGGAGCGGCGGGCACCGAGCGCTCCTCGGACCCCGGCGCTCCGAGAAAGTCCAGGTTCCGCAGTCGCCCTTCCCTTGTCCCGCTGCCAAATTCCCAGTTCCGGCTTCCGGTGTCGTAGCTGTGGGATCCGGAAGTAAAACACTCAAGCCCCGCCCCCACCCTGGAAGCCGGCGAGAGGTGCGAGGGAGGCTGCCCCGGACTCAAGCCCGAGCCCGCCAGCCTCGGCTGGCCAGCAAGATGCTCCCCAGTAATATGCGTCGCGACCCACACTCCTCCTTGTCTGTCCGGCGGTGGCATCCAAGCACCCGGTGCTTGGCCGCCCTGCCATCCCGCTAAGGGCGGAGCCACGACGAAGCTGTCTAATAGGGCCGCTTTGACCTGAACGAGCGACCCGTCCGGCGAGGAGGTGGGGCGCTGCAGAGGGCCCCGCCCACAAAGGGGCGTGGTCACGCTGCCGGCGGAAGTGGGGCCCTCTGCGAGGTCTCAGGACCGCCCGGAGCCGGCGAGAAAGCCAGACTGTAGGGGCGGGGCCAGGCCGGGATGGGGACGCGGGCAACCGGCGGGGAACTGCACGCGGACTCGCGAAGCATCGGGGGCACGGCGCAGCGGCGGTGGGGACAGCAGGCTGCCCGCGCAGCGCCCGGCGCAGGTGCTCGAGGGGCGGGGCGGGACAAGGGCGGGGGCCTCGCACCGAGGCAGGCCTGGGATGCGCGCGCACCTTCCCGCGCCCTCGGCCCTGCCCGCCCTCGCGAGGGTGGGGCCCACGGAAGCCCCGCCCGCGCGCCTCGCCTGAGGCTAGTCAGCTCAGCCTAGGTGCCCGCCCCCACCGGTTAAATGAGCTGGCGGGGCGCAGACCCCGGAAACTGCCGGGGTCTCCGGGGCTGCGAGGGCAACGGGCTGCGGCGGTGAAGCACAAGTAACTGAGTGGGCGGGTGCCGCGTCTGCGGTAGGGCGTGCTGTGCTGCGAGTCACTTTGATTTGCCATACTTGGGGACTGAGCGAAATCGAAAACGTTTTAATCGATCTCACTGTCCCCTGCATTCCTCCATTGGACCCCTGAGGTGAGTGAGATCCTGAGAGGGACAGGGACTTGCCGAGGTCTCCCAGCGTGGTAGGAGTAGGGCTGGAGTTACACTCCATCAGCTGCACGGTTTAACATACTCCAGCTCCTTCTGCAGTTTCCGCCCGAATCCCGAGTGAGATGATCCTAGGCAGGTCTTGCGCTACTCCAGCAGGCTTTTAGTTCAGTCCTCCAGAGCTGAGGCTCTAAGCTGGAATGCACTAATGTTTTAGGTGATTTTGTAACATACACCGTGAAAGAAGGCAGCCTGGGGAGTATGGCCAGAGCCCAGAGCCTGCAGTTTCTAACTCCTCCTAACCATCCTGCTCCCCATCTGTTCACAGCAGCGTGGTGTCAGTAATCGGGTGTCAGCTGGGTGAGAGACCAAGGACCGCTCCAGAAAGGGGCCAGCTTCTCAGTGCTCTTCTGTTGTCATGCCTTGTCAACGAGTTTTTCTTCCAGCAGGAAACAGCATGGCAGAGCAGGTGGCTCTGAGCCGGACCCAGGTGTGCGGGATCCTGCGGGAGGAGCTGTACCAGGGTGATGCCTTCCATCAGTCAGATACACACATCTTTATCATCATGGGTGCATCGGTGAGTCTCCCACAGGCCCCATGTCCTAAAAACAGCAGACTTAGAGCATGACGTTACTTATAGTCTCTTCTCGGTGCCTGCGCTTTCCCAACTGACTGTGGTAGCACCCCTCGGGCTCTGCTCGGTTGGACTCTCCCTCTTGGTCCTATCTTTCCAGCGCAGCCCAGTGTACACACACAGTGAGGCAGTTCTGAAATCTGTGTGCAGCGATTGACTGTAGACCCGTGTCCTGGAGCTGGGAAGTCCGTAAGGACTGTCTGGTTGGACCTCCTCCTCCACGAGATGCAGACAGGGAAAGCCATTCATTCTGGGACTATGTTTTCCAAACCTATTTCTGACTTGACAAGTGTCACGCAGTCAGTTAGTGCCAGAGGTGGCATCTGAGGACCGATCTCCACCTTGTACCTCTACTACGTCCAGTTTCCCGGGGACAGACACTCACCCTTGCTTTGAACACTACCTCTCTGCCCCAACTTCCCAGGCCTGCCAAGGAGTGAGACCCAGCCCCCCATTTCTAGCCAGTGGAACTGCCTGTCTTTTCTGGTAGGAAAGGCCAGAGAGTAGAAGCAAACGCAGAAATCAAGCATGTTGACAGTACATGACGGGGTGGGGCAAACAGGAGAGGGAGGGAGGGTCCTTGGAGAGCCATGACCCCCAGACTGAAGCACTCTCCCCGCCAGCCATGTGGAAACCAGGTTTCGCAGGTTGCAGGAGAGCTGTCAGGGTTTCATGTCCAAGTAAAAGTGGTTTCCTCTTCTCACTTTTAACCCTGGACATGACCAAGAATCTGCTACCCCTAATGTGACCATCTTGGCCGGTAACTTCTTATATAAACTTTCAGCAAGAGTTCTCCCCAGCTAGTTCACTTGGAAAAGGAGAACAAGAAGGCTGGGCAAGAGGCAGTGGGAGGGAAGAGAAGGCCAACCCAGATTCTCCACTGACCCCCTATAACCCCAAGACTAAGGGGTGTCCAGGAGGAGCATATGCGGCAGGCTTAGACTTCACCACGGCCCAAGCCTGGTCCCCTGAGAATAACCCTACTTGTGTCGGCCACAAACCTTAACACCTGGGACTCTGACCCTTGGGACCTTCGTCCAAGAAATAGTTTGGGGGAGACAGTAACTCGGGGTTATTTTGCCTCCTTCCCCCATCCCCATAACAGCCTGTGTCACAGGGCACTCCCACAGAGGGTCCCAGGCCCCAGTAAATGGAATGTGACCCTCAGCCCACAACTCTTAGACACCTCACTGAGAGCATCTAAGCTTGCTGTGTGATCTGGGGCAAGTGTCTTCCCTTCTCTGAACCTCATTGTCTCCTCGGGGCAACTGAGGACTTTTGAAGCAAATGCCAAGGGTCCTTGGGCTCTGCCAAGCTGATTCTGTGACTCCTGGCTGCCTTCGCCTGGGGCTAGCTTGGGGTTAGGCAACTTTGTATCTTTGCAATCAGGCGGTTCCCCTTTGCGCTTGTCCGCTCTGGGAGCAACAACCGGAGGCTTTCAGAGCAGACATGGGAAGTGGGCCGGGTGGAGTGGGGGAGCAAGAGCCTCCTAGCTTGTTTGTCTCTCCTGCTCAGTGGGGCTGGCATGGGGTGGGGGCCTCCTGGGCTCAGGCAGCACCTCAGACAACTCCCACAATATGCCACCTGTCCCGATGCCCTCTGCTACTTCCTCCTTCCTGTCTGAGGGAGACATGTGGTGCTGGGGCACACCCTCCCGGAACCAGCAGGTTCTCCGTTCATTCACCCAAGAAACAGCAGGCGTGATGGAGCCCCGCCCTCCCATGGGTCCCATGTGCGGGGGTGGGGCTGGGCCCCAAGGGGAGCTGGCAGCCCAAAAAGAGTTCTGGGTGGCACACGTGACCAAAGCCACCACTGGGCCTTCGTGTCCCTGGGACTCATGAGGAGGCAAGGCCCGCAGAGCCATCCGGCGCCACAGGAGCGCTCCCCTGCAGCAGGAGGAACAGCCGCAGTGCCCCGGGGGCAGGCTGGGCCACCCTCTGCCCCTTCTCGCGCCTGCTTCCTCCCTGGGGCATCCTGGTGCTGGCTCAGGGGGTTACCTAACGGACTTTGGTGACCACTGTCTCCCTCTCAGGACTGCCCCCAGCCAGGAAGGGAGTGCAAGTACTTACTGTCCCAGTCCAGAAAGCTCTGGAATGACAGCGTTGGGAGAGGAACTTTGGGCCTGGAGGATCGTGGCCTCCCCCATCTGCTAGAGGCTCCTCTTCCCCCCAAGGGAGTGGAGAGAGGAGTTGGAGTGAGAGAGAGACAGAGTCCACTCGGGCAGGACTGGCTCACTGTGGGGTCCTCAACGAGCCCCTCACTTCTCTAGGTCTCCATGTCCCCACCCAGAGCACAGGGGCCCTGGGCCAGACAGGCGCTCAGTCCCCATCCCAGGGATGGGCCCTGTGAGGGATGACCCGGCAGCCTCAGCCCCTCCCCTACCCCAGGGATGTTTCTGGGCCGCCTGCCCCTGAAGCTGATAAGATTCTTGCTGTGTCATGATGACACTGGCTCACCCCCAAAGGCTGAGTGGCTCACGAGCCCCGGGTGTGGGAGGGAGTCCCAGCCTACCACAGCAGCCCCCTAGCCCTCTCACCCCCATGGCTGGGATCCAGCCAAAGCAGCCAGAGGCTGGGCAGGTCCTTGGCCCAAGTGACCCGAGGGGGACAGGGATAGCCCACCCCTGCCAGGCCTCCAGCTGGCAGCCCACCTCTTAGGTTCTCTGCTGCACCCTCCACCCCGAAACCGTCAGAGACCAACTGACGGTTCATAAAACTGGAGACTGAGGTAAAACCCGGGCGGTGACAGGTCGTGGCCCAGGGTCCCTTTGCCCCATCTGGGCCAGATACTGGCGGCTGGGAATCTTAATCAGGTCCTGCTGCTCCTGCTAAGTCACCACGTGCCCCCAGGCGGCTCCCTCCCCTGCTGCAGTCCTCACGAAATGACCAGGTGGGAAGAGATGTGAGACTCGCCCTTCCCCCGCGTAGACACCTGCTCCTTCCAACACTCGGTTCTCAGGAAGGAGTCAGCCCAGGCTAGTGCCGCAGGCAGGCGTCCCCGCCGCCCACCATCGTCCCACTCTACTGGGCCTGGAGAGCAGCGAGCCCTGCTTCCCAGTGGAAGGGAGCAGCCCCCAGGTCCCCTGCCCCACACTGGTCCAGGTCCTACCTCATCTTGCCCTTGGGTGACTTGGAGCCCAGCAGGCCTCCGATTGCAGGAGCTGAGCTGAACCAGGTGAGCAGGTTCTGCCAGTAGCTAATCCCAAAGGAAATCGCAAGAGCAGAAAGCTTGGGGTGTAGGGCACGTGACTCGGGACAGGAGCCTGGTCCCAGTTCCTCGACATCTGCCTGCTGGAATTTGATCAGAAGCAAACATGACTGGCCACGAGGAAGGCCAGGGAGGTGGTGGCTGCCGGCTGTGGTTCTGATTGTTTCTCCCGGGGGCTGGGCCCCAGCCAGCCAGCCTTCTCTGGAGCATGCAGGGCCAGCTGACCTAAGGTAACATGGGCAGAGTGTCCCACTGATGGCAGAAGCCAGAGGCAGGCCCT
Organism: Vicugna pacos; assembly: GCF_048564905.1. NCBI lineage: Eukaryota > Metazoa > Chordata > Mammalia > Artiodactyla > Camelidae > Vicugna > Vicugna pacos. The sequence continues at coordinate 113,135,987 of NC_133023.1, read as the reverse complement.
AACCAGTCACTAGGAGAAGTGCCACCAGCGGGGGGCTACTAGGCGCTGAGGGACACAGGGGCCCAGACTGGGGATCGGAGCCCCCTTGATCTAGTTGTCTCAGGTTCGTGTGAAAGCTGGCAGTTACGAATGGGACCCACTCCAGAATGCTCGGCAAATCAGTTGGCAGGCGGGGGCAAGGAGCACCACCACAGGGAACCCTGGCTTGGGAACCACCCACTTTGGGTGCTCAGTGTCCCAGTGGAGCCTGGAGATAGCAGACACTGACTTGCCTGCGTGGGCTGGGCGAAGGGAAATCTGGGCTGGAATAGACATTTGGAGTTGTCCCCGTGCAGAGGTCGGCTGGGGCCCAGGAGACCAGAGGCAAAGCAAAGAACAGGAAGAACGCGAACATTCAAGTATCAGAAATGGACTGCACATACTCCCACCCAGAGCAGGGATCCCCACCCAGGAGCCTTCCTGCGTGCCTGTCTCCGGGGTCAGAATTGCTTTGGTCACGCAGCTTCTGCTTTGCAGTTGTTCATAGAAATGAGCTCATCCAATGGTTACGTGGCTTCTGAGAGGTAATTTTGCACTAAATTTCAGGTCCTTATACCTGGAGGTGGTTTTTCTGCCCAGGACGTGTCTGGCTTAGCGTGGGTCCACCCGGCATCCCGCTCTGATTACCGGGTGGCCACATGAAAGAGGCTACACACACCACCTCTTCCACTTGGAGTGGATGGAGGGTTCCTTTGTCAGGTCACAGAACGGAAGCAGGTTGGGGCGGCTCCTGCAACTGAACTGGGGCTCGGAGAGAAGGGATTGGTGATTCCTTGTAGTGAGTCTTCTGTTGCTTGGAGTTGCTGTGTGCTCATACCCAGTCCCCACCCTCTACTGAAATTTTTTTTCAGTCTTTTTTGTTTTGACATTTTCAGGGGAGTAGTTAGGTTTGTTTGTTTGAATGGAGGGACTGGGGATCGGACCGAGGACCTTGTGCATGCCCGGCACACACTCTCCCGCTGAGCTAGGCCCTCCCCCCAGTCTTCTTTTTTAAGGGAGAATTGGTACACACTGAAACGCACACGTCCTCACTAAACAATTGGTTATGCAGCTTTATCACCAAAGAGGACGTTTCCAGAAAGTTCTCAGAAGACCAACCCACCTCACCTCCCGCTGCAGACAACAGCGGATGTAATTTCTCTCACAGCAAATCTGTTTTGCCCATTCAAAATTTTTGTTTGTTTCTTCTTGTTTTGGGGGGGGTAACTAGGTTTATTTATTTATTATTGTTATGTTTTATTTAGGTGATGTACTGGGGATTGAACCCATGACCCGGTGCATGCTAGGTATACACTCTACCACTGAGCTAGACCCTCCCCCCGCCCCGCTTTGCCTATTCTAAAGCCTCACTTAAATGAACTCGGAGTATTTAGTCATGTCTGGGTCTGGGGCGCAGCATGATGGTTTTGAGAGTCACCTGTGTTAGGTGGGTCATTCCTTGGCGTTGTTGAGCCGGTTCGCATTGTGGTGGAGAGAGCTGCTGCTCCTCCCGTGGGTGGATCGGGCAGTGGGGTGGTTCACAGCTTGGGCCCGTTGAGGCCGGAGGCTGCCGTGAACGTTCATGTACAAGCATCAGCCCCACATCCTCTCCAGCGCCTGGCATGTTCATCTCTGGGGTCCCAGCTGTTGCGGTGGGTGTGAAGTGGGATCTCACTGTGATTTAACTTCCATTGTGCTGACAACTGATGACCTTGACCACTTTCTCAGGTGTTTATTAGCCACTCATTTCTCTTCCTTGTGAACTATCTGTTCAACTATTTTGCCCATTTTTAGTTGGATTCTTTCCTCTTTTGCTATAGGAGTGGCTTATATATTCTAGATACAGATGAGTCTGGTGAATGTGTTCTCCCAGTCTGTTCATCTTCTTCATACCGTTTAATGATGACCAGGCGTTTCTAATTTTGATGAAGCCTTAATTTGTCAATCACTTTGTTTCTGGTGATAGCTTTCTGTGTCCCATCTAATAAATCTGTGTCAACCCTCATATATTGACTTTTTTAACTCTAGCTACCTTGCTAAAATCTCACTAGCCAGAACAGTTTATCTTTAGCTGGATTTGAGGTGGTTTTGTTTTGATGGGCAAACTGCCACCTATAAATAATGCCAGTGTCGTCTCTTCCTTCTAATCCTTACGTCATTGGCTGGGCTTCTAGGTGAGCATTGACTGAAGAGGTCATGGCAGGCGCTCTTTTCTTGTTACTGATTGTTCAGAGGGGATTCTTCCATCATCTCCTGGCAACATACGGTGTTTGTGAGGCTTTTTATAGGTGCTCTTTATCAACGTAAGTAAATCCTCTTTGATTCCTAATTTGATAAGAAGTTTGATCATAAGACAGAGTTGAAATCCCTGGAACACTTTTCTACATCTGGTAAGCTTTGCAAGCTTGCTAGATTTTCAAAACATCAAAAGGAATAGACAGAGATTTCTTAGAGCCTTTTCCCCTTAATCTGGTGAGTTTCAATGATTTTTTTTTTTTTGGTGAGTCCAACTTATTTCTGACACATGCCATTTTTCACATTGCAGAATGGGGTTTGCTGATATTTTCCACAGGATTTTTGCATCTGCGTCTGTGTACGTGGATGAGACGGGCTTGGGGCCCATGTGCCTTTCTCGGAGGGTCCAGAACCGGGGCTCTGGGGGCCCCACAGAGCGGCATAGCCCCTGCTCCCTAGGCCCCTGTTCACAGGCAGCCTCTGCCTGCGCAGGGCCCTTGCTCCATTTAGGTACGATGGCTTTTTCTCAAAATTTGTCCATTTCACCGAAGTTGTCAGACTTGGAATCAGGTCATTCATAAGACCCTCTTTCTGTCTTTCCTGCCTGGAGTTTTGTCCTAATTATTGGTCCTTTTTCAAAAGCAGTCTTGCCACAGTGTTGTTTGTTTTTATTAGTCTTTTTCAAACACCAGCTTTTGAGCTCTGTTGATCTTTTCCTTTGGTTGGTTTTCCATTTTCTTCATTTCTACTTTTCATTGGTTCCTGCCCCGTGACTTGTTTGCTTTAAAATTTCCCCATCCTCTTTCTAACTTCTGAAACTGATGCTCAGCTCATCTGCTTCGAGCTGTCCTTTCTTGCTGCTATTAGCATGTAAGGCTTTGCTGTGTGTTTCTTCCACTGCCATTTGGTTCTAGAGACTCCAGGGTTCTCTTCTGAACCCCCGGGAGCTCTTTAGAAGCGGGCATTTGTTTGGGGTTCAGTTCCACCTGCTGCCCCTGACACCAGGGCTTGTGGTTTGAGGATTGCAGGGCCAGCAGGTTGGCAGGTGCCCCAGGAAGGCACACTGCTGTCAGCTCAGGGTTGGGGTGAAGGGCTGGGTCTCCAAGGGGGTGTTCTCAGCTCCTGACCTCACCTGTGTTCTCTGCCACAGGGCGACCTGGCCAAGAAGAAGATCTATCCCACCATCTGGTAAGCCCATGCCCCCACCGCCCCGCTGCCTGAGGCCTCCCTGCCCTCCCACCCTCACCAGGGCTCCTCTGCCCTCAGGTGGCTGTTCCGGGATGGCCTTCTGCCAGAAGACACCTACATTGTGGGCTACGCCCGCTCCCGCCTCACGGTGGCTGACATCCGCAAGCAGAGTGAGCCATTTTTCAAAGTGAGTGGCTCCCAGTGTCTGCGCGGGTGTCAGCCCCCTCCATCCCAGACGCCCTTCCCTGCCCCCACCGTGCGGGGAGGGCCCAGTCTGTCCCTTCCCATCCTTGTCCTCCCCAAAGCCACCCACAGGCCCTACCCTGCCTGTTGCCACCACTTCCTTGATGACCGCTGTTTCCCAGCCCCCTACTCGGCCTCGCCACGTCCTGCCCACTGTGCCGGGCTTTTCTCAGCGTGCCGTAGTTTGGTAAAATGACTGTGGAGAGAGATCTTTCTCAGGTCAAAGTTTCCAAAATCTGACTTCTGTCCCAGGGGGTGCCTACCGCCCACCCCGGCCCTGCTGTGGATGTGCTGAGCTGATGAAATGGGAGTGAACCCATTGTGGGGCCAGGATGGCTGACTTCGGAGGGAGCCCGCCCTAAATGTGGGCTTGTGGAGGGACCAACATCCTTGTGTCCGCGTTTCCCAGGCCACCCCAGAGGAGAAGCCCAAGCTGGAGGAGTTCTTCGCCCGCAACTCCTACGTGGCCGGCCAGTATGATGACGCAGCCTCCTACAAGCGCCTCAACAGCCACATGAATGCCCTCCACCAGGGGCCACAGGCCAACCGCCTCTTTTATCTGGCCTTGCCCCCAACCGTCTACGAGGCCGTCACCAAGAACATCCGCGAGACCTGCATGAGCCAGACGTAAGGCTGGTCTTTCTCCCTCCCTTCCTGCCTCCTAGGGGTGCCCTGCCCTGGCCGTTGTCCAGAGCTCCCGGGGCAAACTGGTCTAGGAGTCTGAAAAAGACGAATGTCCCTTGTTTGTTCTTCCCGTGAATTAGCTCTCCAAAGAAGGGAATAGGAGCAACAAGAGTTTTCTAAGAGCCTTTTTTGAAAATGGTACCACAAGTACTTACCATCCAAATCCTCATGTCTCCCTGAGGGTCCACCTGACTGGAAATCCGTTTGTCCCTGGCAGCAGTCCCCACCAGAACCACAAGATGGCAGTGTTGCTCCACGAAACTCTCCCTGCCGATGGCTTAATCTCTGGCTTTCAGCATTTCCAGAGGTCCCCTCTGTCGCCACGAGGTGGCAGTGTTGCTCCACTAGGATCCTCCTGCCTGTGTTGCGCAGCTGCTCTGGCTCTGCTTTTTTCACAAAGGCAGAGCCGTGCCTGTTTCACTTTGTCCGGTTTTGAACACAGAATGCCACACTAGCTCCCCAGGAGGAATAAGGGGTCTTTCCCCACGTTGAAACCCACGGAGTTAACTGTGCCTCTGACATCCCTTCTCTTTTCCATGTCCGCCCCCCACTCCCACCGCCCACCCCACTTCCTGCTAGCTCCGGGGCCACTCTTAACCCAGGAGAGGACCACAGCATACCAGGAGGCATCCAAGGAAGTTCTGAGTGTGGGCGTTGAGGGCTGGAAAGGACAGAAAGTGTCCTCCAGTGTGAGGGGGCTCTGTGCCGGGGCCCGGCGGTGGGCAGCCCAGCAGAGCTTCACCAGGGCATCTCAGAATGCAGCAGTGGGGAGGGGAGGCTCTGCCCTCGCTCCCTGGGGTAGGGGGCAGGAAGGGGGATGAGGTTCTGAACCCCAGCCCCCAGGGAGGGTATGGGGGTGATGCAGCTCTGGGTTCCCACAGAGGCTGGAATCGCATCATTGTGGAGAAGCCCTTTGGGAGGGACCTGCAGAGCTCTGACCAGCTATCCAACCACATTTCCTCCCTGTTCCGTGAGGACCAGATTTACCGCATCGACCATTACCTGGGCAAGGAGATGGTCCAGAACCTCATGGTGCTGAGGTGCGGCTGGGGCCAGGATGAGGTCAGGGTGGACACTGGGGGTCCCAGCCTGCCTGGCTGCTGCCCCTCAGATGCACACCTGGCCCCTCCTGTAGGTTTGCCAACCGGATCTTTGGCCCCATCTGGAACCGAGACAACATCGCCTGCGTCATCCTCACCTTCAAGGAGCCTTTTGGCACTGAGGGCCGCGGGGGCTACTTCGATGAATTTGGGATCATCCGGTGAGAGCCTGTCTCCCCTTCCTGGGAGATCGGCACAGGTGTGGGGCACCATGTCACCCACCACCCTGCGGGGTCACCTCTCTTTGTTCTGGGCTCCTCCTCCCACCCCGAGGTTGAAATTTGACAGCAGGAGTGTCTGAAGGGAAAGGTCACTGTCTTCTTCCTTCTCTCGGGGGCCGGGCAGACCCTGGGAATCAGGAAGCATGTCTCATAGCTCATTGCCAGAAAGCCCAGCTCAAGGCCCTGAGCCCCCGGAACCTGGCCCACAGGGAGGGGAGCCAAGGCAAGCTAGCTCTCTACTCCAGCCTTGCAACCGAGAAGTCCCTGACCAAGTTCCACCCACTTCCGCCCCCAGGGACGTGATGCAGAATCACCTCCTGCAGATGCTGTGTCTGGTGGCCATGGAGAAGCCTGCCTCCACCAACTCAGATGATGTTCGTGATGAGAAGGTGGGTGGAGGTCCTGCATCCTGCCCCAGCCACCAGTCTTGAGCATAGGGAGCCCAAGGCTGGGAGTCAAAAGTTGAAAGCTATCTGTCTGGCCACTCACCCCTCCAGGAAGGCCACCCTGCAGGGTCACATAGCTTCCTCGTGCGCGGGCCTCTCCACCTCATGACCCAAGGGACCCGTCTCTCCCTGAATGTCTTTCAGGTCAAGGTGTTGAAATGCATCTCAGAGGTGCAGGCGAGCAATGTGGTCTTGGGCCAGTATGTGGGGAACCCCAATGGGGAGGGTGAGGCCACCAAAGGGTACCTGGATGACCCCACGGTGCCCCGCGGCTCCATCACTGCCACCTTTGCGGCCGTCGTCCTCTACGTGGAGAATGAGAGATGGGACGGTAGGTGACATCTCAGGGCTGGGCGGGCAGGCCTGGACTGCGCAGAGTGCGGGAAGGGCCAGGCCCTGTGGGGGTGGGACCCTGCCACTTCGCCACCCACCCCCTCCCTCGCTCCCTCCTATATGTACGCGCAGCCAGGTCCTGAGGCTGGCCTTGCCCCCACCCTAGGGGTGCCCTTCATCCTGCGCTGCGGCAAAGCCCTGAATGAGCGCAAGGCCGAGGTGCGCCTGCAGTTCCGCGATGTGGCTGGGGACATCTTCCAGCAGCAGTGCAAGCGGAACGAGCTGGTGATCCGTGTGCAGCCCAACGAGGCCGTGTACACCAAGATGATGACCAAGAAGCCCGGCATGTTCTTCAACCCTGAGGAGTCAGAGCTGGACCTTACCTACGGCAACAGATACAAGGTGGGCACCGGCCAAGGGCAGGAAGCGAGGCCTCGGGGGCGGGGCTTGGTAGGGATGGGGCAGGCATCTCACGGAGCCCTGCCCCCGGCAGAATGTGAAGCTCCCAGACGCATACGAGCGACTCATCCTGGACGTCTTCTGTGGGAGCCAGATGCATTTCGTGCGCAGGTGAGAGCCCACCTTCTCCCACCCTCCCTCCCTCCCTGTCCCCACCACCCACCTAAAGCCTCACGGTGTCCCCACAGTGACGAGCTCCGCGAGGCCTGGCGCATCTTCACTCCGCTGCTGCACAAGATCGAACGCGAGAAGCTGCAGCCCATCCCCTACGTTTATGGCAGGTATAGAAGGTGGAGGTGCTGGGCCGGGCGGCAGGGATGGGGCTCCGGGGCTCCCTCACATCTCCTGTTTGCCTGTCACTCCCCAGCCGAGGCCCGGCCGAGGCAGATGAGCTGATGAAGAGAGTGGGCTTCCAGTACGAGGGGACCTACAAGTGGGTGAACCCCCACAAGCTCTGAGCCCTGAGCACTGCCCCACCCCACCCCACCCTCTTGGCCCTACCTCTCTCTGTCCTTCCCGCCTTCTCACCCTCTGACCTGCATCACATTGGGAGGACTTTGGGACCACAGACCTCAGCCTCACATTCCCGGCCCGGGTGCAGACCCCCGCTGCCCAGTGCCCCTGCTGCCCATGGCCCAGGTACATTCCTCCAGCCCCGCGCCGTGACCACCCCTGGCCACCACTGCCCTGCCCGACCAGCTTCTTTCCGCGGGACGGAGCCACATCGGAAGGAAGGATAAGCGCGGCTCCTCCAGCCCAGCACCTGGGGGAGGACTGGAATTACCAGCAACAGAGGGTCCGCGGCAGGCCTCCGTGGGCCAGCTCCTCAGGACTTGGGGAAAGTGGCCGTCACGACCACACCAGCCTCGGTGCCACTCAACAACCCTGGTCCCCCATTGCAAGGGACTTCCGTGTTGCCCAGCCATCCTCCATGTGTCAGCCCCCCCCAAGTGTCCCTCTGCTGCCCCCAGCTCCCCCACCACCCTAAGTGCACTCCACGGCCCACCCCATCTCACCCCACCCACAGGTGTTGCCCTCGCTACTGGAAAAGTAGAAGCGCAGGTGGGATGCCCCACCTTGGCCCCTGACATTAAATCTACAGACCCGCCGGTCTCCTGCTTGTTTCTTTCTTACCACCTGTGACCATGGGGACCAATCCCTCACCTCTCCCCATCACCAGGTGGGCCAGGAATGTGGGTGCCCCTCAGCCCTGACCCCACATCCAGTTATGACCAAGCTAAGTGTCCGCCTCTGCTCTACCTCGCCCCATAGGGTCTTGTCACAAGACCAGCTCGGATGCAGGAACGGGTCATGTTCAGTTTCACTTTCCACCCAGATGCTCCCACCCAGGCGGTGCCCCTGCCCCGCACCCGGGCTGCTCTTGAGAAGCAGAGAACCGACATCTGCGGCACTCTGCTCACTTGTGTTTCCGGGGCTCCTGTAACGGCACCACGGCGCTGGGAGGCTTCAGACCACAGAAATGTCTCCTCTCCCAGAGCTGGAGGCCAGAGGCCTGAAATCAAGCAGTGAGCAGGGCCACGACCCCCACCAAACCTCCCGGGGGAGGATTTTTCCTTGTCTCTTCCAGCTTCTGGTGGTGGCTGGCCTCCTTGGCCTTTCTTGGCTTGTAGACACAGCCCTTCAGTCTCAGTGTCCATCTTTATGTGTCCTTCTCCCTGTGTTTGTCTCCTGTTTCCTCTTTTTATAAGGACACCAGTCACACTGGATTAGGGGCCACCCTACTCCAGCAGGACCTCATCTTAACGCCCCTCGATTACCTCTGAAAATGCCCTGTTTCTGAATTAAGACCACATCCCGAGGTTCCAGGGCACACTCCCAGCAAAGGCTGCACCCCCAAGTGTCTGTCCAGCCCCCTCTCTCAGGCTCCATTCCTGATTGAGCACTGAAGAGACAGCAGCAACTGAACGTGTGGTCCCTGCACTCATGGCCTGGATTCTGGTAGACGCAGCTGACTGGGAGCGGAGTGAACGGACCACATGGTCTGGTGGTGGTACATTTTCTGGAGGGGACAATCCAGCAGCCTGGCACGTGACCAGGGAAGGATGGCTCAGTGTCCCAGATGAAGGTGTGTGGCAATGGGGCCAGGCCCTCAAGCTGTTAGCGAGAGCTGGGCCACTGTGGGTCCTCCCTCCAGCTTGGTCTGCGGCCCTCTGTCCCCACCCATGCCTCTGAAGGCAGCTTCCCAAGGCTTTTAGCTCCAACCCTCGAGGCCTCTCCTCAGCCCGCCGCTGACAGCCAGCTGTCCGGAAGCCCTGCGCAGTGCCCTGGGCTGGGGGTGCCAGCAGGTGGGGGCTGGGGCTGAGCCGTGAGCTGAGGCTACCCCTCAGGACTCTGGGGGAGCAGTACGTAGACGGAGAAGAAACCCGAATGGTGGGCTGGCCTGTTCTATCCCATGAGCTGGGATGGTGAGTCATGGCCCCAAGTTCACCTGGGCCTAGATTAGAACGGGAGGAAGGAGCTTGCTGGGACAGGGACAGGTCAGAGACCCTTAAGGGTTAACTCTTCCACTGGAATCTGGATGTCGCAGTCCCTCCAAGCCCAGATCTGCACAGAGCAGCTGAGAACGCTCCACTGCACAGGATTAGAGGCCAGGCTTCCACTTGGAGGCAGTGGGAGGGCAATGGTCTTGGTCCTCCCTCCTGGTGCCTGTGGCCTCCTGGAGAAGGGGTGGTAGCAAAACTTCGTCAAGAGCTGACGGGGTCGGCCTAGGGACTCACAGTGTGGCTACAAGCTCTTGCCCTTGACTCTTTGTGGTGCAGCCATGCGCCTGTGAGGGGCAGATGAGGCTTTGCAAAAGGCCCAGGATGACACAAGAGCCGTGGGCCCCAAGATGGTGGCCGGAAATGGGTAGAGCCCATCTTTGGAGTTGCGGCCATGCCTTCTCCCTGATTACCACCAGGGAGCACCCGCTACCTGCCCTGGGGAAGAGACATCCAAGACCCCTGGCCTTGGAACTTCAAATGAATCCTCAAAATTTGGCCATCAAGCCCTCAGGAGAAAAATCACATGAATGTGTAGGGACCCTCCCTGACTCCACTGGGGTTTTTGTGCTTAGAGCCCCCTTACAGAGCCTCAAGGGTGTCTGCAGACTTTGGGGGACCTAGCAGAGCTGTGTGCTGGGGATAGTCCTTCCCGGTACTCAGGTCCCTTGGGGAGCCCACTGGCATGGCATCACTGAGGGGGACACTCAGAAGCATGGAGCCCGAAGCAGAGGAGGGACCTGGCTCCTCCTGGGCCCCTAACACTTGATAATGGTGTGTGAGCGAGGAGGGGAAACGTGGGGACCTCCCAATCTGACCCTGCTCGGCATGTCCCCACTGTGACAGACGCATGAGCCCAGGCCAGGGCAGTCAACCAAAGACTCCAATCTGGGTGCTTCACTGTGGCGAGATGTGAGGGCCCTGGTGAAGACGCATGGCCGTCACCCGACCTCTGGGTGCCTGTGGTAACAGAGATCAGGGCCCTGACAAGGAGCTATGACCTTAGCTCTAGGAACCTGAAATGAGGGAGAAGCAAGAGGGGCCGGGTGAAAGCAGTCACGGGTCACCTCACCCTGGGGAATACATCCTGACACAGTCCTTAGAGCCTCACTGAATCGAGACAAAGTTCACCTCAGCACTGGGGCCCTCTGGTGGGGCACAGGGATGACAGGCTGGTGAGGAGAGATACTTGTCACCTCACATCAGTGTGCTTACCCTGGGGCAGATGTAACCCACCCCAGGCGAGCACAGACACCTGTCACCTAAGCTCTGGGCGACGACGGTGGTGCTGAGGTATAAGGCCTTTCACCTGGCACTGAATCTCTACCCTGGGGCCCAGCAGGAAGGCCCAGGCGACAACACCCCACAGCCCCCTCAGCTCCAGGCACCTGCACTGCAGCCAAGGCATGGGGCCCAGATCTCGAAGAGCAACTAACGGCTCACTCTTGGCGGCCTAGACCAGGGCGACGCTTCAGCACCCAGGTGTGGAGAGCCACCTGTCACTTCAGCTCTCAGCGCCTGACCTTGGGTAACGGCATGACGACCAGGCCAGGCGAGGGCTTTCAGCTGTCACCCCAGATCTGGGTCCCTACTCTGAGACAGGACCTGCCACCCCAAGACGCTGCACACAAGTCTGTGACGGGAGCCACATGGGGCAGAGAGCACTCCAGTGCCCCTGCACCTCTGCGTGGCCCCGCGACTGGGAGAGCCGAGGGCCCAGGCGAGCAAGTCAACTGAACACACAAACTTCAGTACCTACGTTGAAATGGAAAATGAAGGACCCCTGAGGCCATTAAACTGTCACCTCAGCTCCAGGTGCAGAAGCAGGGTGCCTGCACAGGGGCATGAGCCCGTGGTGTAGACCCCACGGTGTCTACACTGAAAAGGGAGTGAGAATCAGTTTAGGGCACCAGCTCTGGGGTGCCTCCACTGGGGCAGGCCCATGAGGACCCTAGGAAACACAGTGACCTGGCAGCTCAGCTACAGGAGCTACCCTGGGGCACAGGTGCAACGGCCCAGAGGAGACATCATCAGCCACCATCCACTGGGTGCCAGCACCAGGGCATGGACATGAGGGTCTCATCCTCTATATGTCCCCATCGCAAAACAGTCCCAGAGGAACAAGGCTGCCCCACAAGGCACAGAAGACCAGGAACTGAATCCCAGGCCTCCGGCCATCACTGCTATGGTGTCCCTTGGGTTGGTGGAGGTGCCTCTGGCCCCTTGGGGGACTCATTAAAACAACCTTTCCAAAATGCCTGCTCTGAGTGCGATGTAAGCACTGCCCTCTAAGAACAGGTAGGCTGGCAGACGCCCTGCGCCTGGCTGGCAACCCAAGAGCATGAGTAGTCAGGAGCTTCCTCCACTGGGCCCACAACTACTAGCATTGCTGGGAGGACCACAGAGGAGGACATGGTGCCCAGAGTTTGCTGCCCACAAATACCTGAGAGTTTGGCAAATGGTCAGCATCACCCCTGATCCTTCACTCCATGACAGATTCCAAACACTAACCCCAGGCCAGGGTCCTGAAACTTAGCGCCTTGATCTTGGTGGGGAAAATGAGGGAGCGTTGTGTCTGCCAGTGTAGGAACTACTACTGAATGCTGACCAGAGCGCTGTCACTGCCTGGCCCTGTCAGCCTTGTCTGTATTTGGGGCTCTTTCCTCAGGAAGGCTCCCCCTAAGCGGGGTCTTTGGGTCAGAGGGCGTGGCTGTTTGTGTGATCGTCAGGGCGCCCAGCTGCTGCCCTCCAGAAGGCTGGGTGCAGCTGATAGGGGTGGCCCCAGCTCTCCCAGGGCTGTGGGGGATCAGGGCGCATTGGGTAGGGTCGGGGGCGCCTTCCTGAGGGAGGCTAGAGGAGCCGGCAGGAACTTCCCGTAAGTGGGTGTTGAGCTTTATCCAAAGCTTTTTCTGCATCTATTGAGATGCTCGTATGGTTTTATTCTTTCCACGGGGCGGGGGGGGGTGGTGGAGACGCCCTTCCCATCGCCAGAGGCGGGAGCCTGCTTCCCCCTGGGAAACGCCGCACCGGAGGAGCGCACGGAAGGCTGGCCGGCCACATTCTGTTGTCTTCCCTCTTCTGTGCCCCCAGCTTTCTGAAAGGCACACGTGTTAACTTTGAAACAATTTCTAGTTACGCCCCCAGATCCATCCGCCCGTTCCTAGGCTTCAGAAACCCGACGGCAGAGCGCGAGCATGGCCCGAGCCCTCGGAGCCTGGGAAGGCGGGGATCTCCCACCGCAAAGGGGAGGCCTCTGGGGCGGGGCCGAGTGGGGCTCCGCCCACCCTGCCGCCTGCCAGCTCAGCCTCAGCGGGCGCACGCCAGGGCGGGGCCGGGGGCGGGGCCGACTCGGCCGCTCCCACTCGGTGGCCGGGCTGCTGTGCCCCAGCAGATGGATGGCGGGGGTGGCGCCTGCGGGCTGTGCTCCCGCCCCGGGCCGCCATTGCCGGGCCTCTCGGGCCGCGCTGCGCAGCTCCCTCGCTCCACCACGCCGAGCAAAGCGGGGCGGCTGGTTTGACAGGACGGCCCCCGAAGGAGCTCGCGTCTCCCCACGGTCAGGCAACTCTCCGGCCGGCCCAGCCCTCGTCGCCGGTCCCCAGGCCGGAAGGGGCGACCTGAGCTCTGGGCCTCCCACCAGAGGGGCCCGCCTCCGGCAGAACCACTTCCACTTCCCAGCCCCAAAGGCTCCGGTGGGCACGATCCTGAGCCGACAGGTTCCCGAGGCCCCTCCTGTACCGGCAAAGCTTCTCTCCGCGTTCCCGAGGAGCCTGGCCAGGTAGTTGGACGAACAAGTCGGTGCACCAATCACGCCCGGCCGGCAGCGGGGGCCCAGCACAGGCTCATCACCCAAACCTGCTCTTCTGCTTTGTTACCCCAGAGTGCACGGTCCCCACACAGTGCACCTGCCGGCGGCCCCAATCCAGCAGAAGCGGACATGAGGTTGGCAGGTGGGTGGCTTCCACAGTGAACGGGAGGGAGTTGGAAAGGAGACCCGGCCGGACGTCCAGGTGTCCGGAACTCTGTCTGGAAGGGCAGGGGTGGACCACTGGGTTTGGTTTTAGAAATGGAGGACTCCTCAGAAAGACTCATTCTATGACCTTGAGCAGATCCTTTCACCTCTGAGGACTTAAGCTTCCCAAGGTGTGAGATGAGGATTACAATAGTCGATTTCTCCCAACTGGGATTACTGGCTGCCGTTTCCAAAATGAGTTGTGGTGGAGAGACTCCAGGGAGCATGGCAGCAGTGGTCTTGGAGATGGAGCTGACTAAAGTGACCCTGGGGTTGGATATGAACCCAGTGCCAGCCATGCTGTCACCTGGACAACTAAGAGCTCAGGGCTGGGGCAGGCAAATAGAGTCACTGGTCTGTGGAGGTTAATTCAAGCCAGGCAGCAGATAAGCAAAGGTGTAAAGACAGTGAAAGGAGGAGAGTGGAGACAGAGAGAACAGCCTGGGACAGAAGCCTGGGAAAGTCCAGCTTTCCAGGGGAGCGTGGAGGAGGGGCATCTAAGCAAGAAGCATCGAGGAGTGTCCAGATGGGGTTCGTGTGTGCCGTCCTGAACGCTAGCAGGACACTGGAGAAGGGTTTCAGCAAGAGGGCCCGCGCAGCCGACCAAGAGGACAAGGAAGATGAGGGCCAACAGGGAACCCAGGACACTGACACCAAGAAGGTCACAGGCGGTCTTGGCCACAAGCTGTCCTGGGGGGTGTGACGGAGGCAAGGCCAGACTGGAGTAAGTTGGGGGAAGGTGGGTAAGTCTACTGCGAGAGGCAGCGTTGATGACTTGGGAGGGGCCTCCATGGAAGAGAAAGGGAGGAGAGACAGGTCAGTGGCTGGCTAGGTATGCGATTCAGAAGGAGGCCTTCCCTTCTGCATTTTCACGGGACAGAAGATGCTGAAAACGGGAAAGAGTAGACAAGATGATCGCTATTATAAGAAACCTGAGCAGGGGGATGGGGGAAGGGCTCAGAGTTCCAGCTCACAGCAGGTGAAGGGAGGACTGACTGATTTTCAAAAGGAGTAGGAACCTCCTTCTCCATCATAACGGGAGGAAAAGAGGACAAGATGGGGGGGGCACAAAATCCTGGTAGCCTCAGAGGCAGGAAGCTAGGGGCCTTCTTGAGCCGTCTTGAACAGTGAATGCTGGAAGGCCCCTCCACACCGGCCTTCACACCTGCCATGGAGACCCAAGCTGAGAGCCTTGCAGGTGGAACGCAGTTTCCTCCTTCCACCTGCCAGGAGCTCCAGGCCCCCTCTCACACCTGGAAATGGCTACAGGTCCCCACCTTTGTGGTCTCCAGTCACTCCATCCCAAGGGGACGGGTTGAGCCATCAGGAGAGGCTGTAGGGTCATTTGGGAGCTCCCTGGCATCTGAGGCGGCCTGGCCCGTGTCTGTCTTGCCCTGCCTCCAGGCCCGCTCCGCATCGTGGCCCTGGTCATCGCTGTGGGCCTCACCTGGATCGTCGTCAGCATCCTCCTGGGTGGGCCTGGCAGTGGCTTTCCTCGCATCCAGCAACTCTTCGCCAGTGAGTGTGGGACTCCCCCCTGCCCCGATACCAGGCCCGCCAGGGCGGCCACCTGGGCCTGCAGGCTGAGGCTCGGGGTGGGGGTTGGGGGGCCTGGGTTTTCCACACCATCCGGCAGGCCACCTCCATCTGCCCTCAGCCTGTCTCCTGGCACCCAGCACAGCCTTCCCCCTGCCACCCAGTTGCTTTGGCTCCAAACACCAATCCCTACTAATTAGAATCCTTTGCTCAGGTGGAATCAGTGGGACCTGAGTGAGGCGCGGCGGGGCTTCTCCTGAACACTGGGCATGACACTCCCTGGTTGCCCCTGCGGAATTTCCACTGGGTTTTCAGACGGGGAGGGGACTCCATGCCTTGTTACTGGTGATGCGTCATCTAAGTACTTTCTACAATTCCAATTTACCCTTTTCCCGGAGCAGAGAGCTTTGCATCTGAACATCATTTAGACTTGAGCAGGAACAAACGTGCCAAGGTCAGCCTGGCTTAGACCCTGGCCCCTGAGCCTGACTGACCCTCCACCTTGACTTCATGGCATAGGGCCAGGCTGCCCTGCTGCGGGCCCTGGGGAGCCTCCACGCTAACAGACACAACTCTCTGTCCCCACAGGCCCAGAGAACTCGGTGACTGCAGGTAAGGTTCCTGTCACCTCCCCACTCTTCCCTTGTACCTGCCCCTCTTACTACTTTTGTGACACCCCTGACTGTCCCCAGTCCTCCAGGGCTTCTATTCTCCATTCATCCCTCCTCAAATGTGCCATCACAGCCCACTGGAGCTGCATGCATGCTGTGAACCTAGAAAACAAGTTACCTGCTTCCAGAATGCACTGGTGGGATAGGCACAGGACAGGCATTCCCATCCCAAAAGGGAGGAGATGGAAGGAGTTACAGGGGTCATCAGTGCCGAGCAAGTCCAAAACCCAGCAGGGCAAATGTCATTAGGTTTCAAAGCATGAGAAGAATCCCTGGGCCTGCGGGGTGCAGGGGGAGGGGGCTCTGGAATGGAGGGGACGATCCTGCCCACCCCCCTGGGCCTGTGCCAACTCTGGCCTCTGTAGCCACTGATCTGCCTTTGGAATCATCCTTCCTCCTTCCATCCTTTCTCTGTCTCTTTCAGTCCAGGCTGGCAGTGTTCCTACTGGTATAAAATTCTCAAAAACCTTGTTGATCTCCTGTGCAGTTTATAAGGGTCTAAGCTGTAAGACACAAGGGTCCTCCAGATCTTTCCTAGATAACCTCATCTCTCTGCTCCCACTTCTGCTGACATGCCTCAGCCCTTTACAGACTGTCGTCCAACCTGGGTGTTCTCTCCAGAGCATGCTTTCTTGTTTCCTGAAATAAGATAAGGCTGAGAATTTTCCAGATCTTCACATTCTGGTTCCTTTATGCTTAACAATTCCTGTCTCAATTTCTCTCTCTTCCCTCACATGTCACTGTGAGCAGCAAGGAGAAACCAAACTATACCCTCAACATTTGGCTTGAAAATTTCCTCCGGTAAATATCCCAGTTCAGCATTTACAAGTCCCACCTTCACAAAACACAAGAACACAATTCGGCCAAGTTCTCTGCCACTTTATGACAAGGACTGCCTTTCCTCCAGTGTCAATAACATGGTCCTCATTTCTGTCTGAGAGCTTCCCAGAACTTCAGGATTCACATTTCTAGAGCCATTTCAGTCACGATGGTGTATGTTTTCCCAGATGATACAAACTTTCTGTACTGCTCCTCTCTCTTCATGAGCCCTCACCAGAATCACCTCCAATGTCCATATTTCTACCAACAGTCTCTTCAGGGCCTTTTCTAATATGCACATGGAAATCTACAGCCCCTACCCATTACCCAGTTCCAAGGCCATGTCTACATTTTTAGGGATTTGTTACAGCAGCTCCCTGCTTCCCAATATCAAAATCTGTGTCAATGTCCTGGGGCGGCCATAACAAAATACCACAAACTGGGTGGCTTAAACAACAGAAATGTATTCTCTCACAGTTCCAGAAGCTCCAAGTCCGAAATCTAGATATGGAAGGCTGCACTCCCTCTGAAGTCTCCAGGGGAGGACCCTTCCTGCCTCTCCCAGCTTCTGGGAGGTGCTCCAGGCTGGTGGCCACATCTCTCCAGCCTCTGCCTCCATCTTCACATGGAGTTCTCCTCTGTGTCTGTCTCCTCCTCTATCTCTTTTGTGTGTGTGTCATTTAAAAAAATGTTCTATTTATTATCGTATTATTTAATTATTTTATTGGGGGGGTGAGGTAATCAGGTTTACTTATTTTTAGAGGAGGTGCTGGGGATTGAACCCAGGACCTCATGCATGCTAAGCACGTGCTCTACCACTTGAGCTATAACCTCCCCCCTCCTTCTGTCTCTTATAAGGACACTGGTCATTAGATTTAGGGCCTACCCTATTCCAGGATGAGCTCATCTTAACAAATTATATCTTCAAGGACTCTTATTTCCAAATAGGGTCACTTCTGAGGTACTGGGAGTTAGGATTTCAGCACATTGTTTGTGGGGACACAATTCATCCCATCACAGAGACCATTCTCACCGCCCTCCCACCTCTGCCTGAGGGGATCCCGTGCTCTCCAGGGCTCCTGCACTGCCCTCGTTGCCTGCACTCTGCTTCTGGCAGGGCCATAGCCCTGGCCAGCCCTCCTGCCTCCTTACTCTTCTCCCACCAATGGCAGCAAAGCCTCCCTGGGGTCCCTATCACCTTGCCCTTGGCCAGCCCCAGTGGGATGCAGCATGTCCATGAAAGTGTCCGGGCCTTGGCCTGAGCCACATCCCTTCCACTGACCAGTGCCTGCTCTGTGCTCTCTCGTTCCTCCCTATGGGCTGGTCGTGACCTCCCCCTCTCAGATCTCAGGTTCCCCCAGGGCCAGACCCATGGGTCACCCCTGCTGTCCCCACCCAGAGCCGCGGGCCAGGAGGTACAAATGTGGCCTGCCTCAGCCGTGTCCCGAGGAGCACCTAGCCTTCCGCATGGTCAGCGGGGCTGCCAACGTCATTGGACCCAAGATCTGTCTGGAGGACAAGATGTGAGCTCCTTGGGGTAGATGGGGGGGGCAGGGTGGGAGGGGAGCGGTTACCAGAAGCTGGGTCTGCAAGGCCCCAGGGCCGTTCCAGGGAAGGCAGAGCAGACATGCCACTTGAAGTTTCTGTCCCCCCACTAGGCTCATGAGCAGCGTCAAGGACAATGTGGGCCGTGGACTGAACATCGCCCTGGTGAACGGTGAGCTCCCCGTGATGTGAGGTCAGACTTTGGACAAGAAAGCAAAGCCGGGCCGTGACCTGCCGCCCTCCTCCAGGGTTCCCAGGAGGCTTGGGAAGAGGTCTGTTCGAGTTGAAGGCTCCGCAGAAGTGACCCAGTGAACAAAAGCATGTGACCTGGAGGGTCACAGCTGTCTGAACAAGGGACATGGTGGACACGAATGGGGGGGGCGTTTGAAAAGCTTCCAGATGGGCTGCACCCAGTGACCCCTGCTGTGTCCTGAGCCTGGTCTGGGGGTGTCAGGGTGGTTGGGTGGAATCAGAGTCGCTCTGGCGGCTCACCCAGCTGCACCCCATCTCTCCATCTCAACCCAGGGGTGAGTGGAGAGCTCATCGAGGCCCGGGCCTTCGACATGTGGGCGGGAGGTGAGTCTCCAGCCTTCTTGGGTTCAGAAAAGGTGGGAGGAGGGACCCTGGCTTCTTATACCACTTTGTCCTATGCTCACCTGGAGACCCTTGCTGGGATGTGTCCCTGGCCCAATCCCTACTTTGGTGTCCTCATCTGGAGAGCAGGGGCTGGTGGGGGAGGGTTGCTCAGTGGTGCCTGATGCATCATGTCCCATGGTACCTGTGCCCCCAGATGTCAACGATCTGCTGAAGTTTATTCGGCCACTGCATGAAGGCACTCTGGTATTTGTGGCTTCCTACGATGACCCAGCCACCAAGTAAGTGATTGCCAAGGACGGCCTCAGCCTGGCCCTTCTTCGGTGATGGCTCACATCTCTTCCTTCTGTGCGGCAGGATGAATGAAGAGACCAGGAAGCTTTTCAGTGATCTGGGCAGCAAGAATGTCAAGGATCTGGCCTTCCGGGACAGCTGGGTGTTTGTAGGGGCCAAGGGTGTGCAGAACAAGAGCCCCTTCGAGCAGGTACCTGGGGAAAGCCTGGCCCCTCTGCTTCCCGGCCCAGGGTGGTCTGCCCGCCCCTTCTGTCTGCATTCTCTGAGCCCCCTTTCTGTTCCTGCCTCAGCCTTCCCTGAATTCCACCAGCACCCCCAGGGACAGCCCTGGCCCCCTCGCTGTCTGTACAGGAAGGACAGTAACTTTCATCTTTCCTGTCCTGTGTGGATTTCACCATAAAGAATCTTTGAATGGCAAAGCTTTTGCACTGGCAAGACTCACAGCTAAGGAACCCTCCTCCTGTACATCTTCAAGATGCTCAGGCCCATGCCATCTCCCGACACCCAGGACCCCAGTTCACACTGCACAGCCACCTCCCTGGCTGCCCTCTGGCCAGCTGTTCCCCATGCACCATCCTCACCTTTGGGAGGTTCCCAGCCCAGTGAAAGGGATGGTGCCTCCAAGTCCTGCTCCCCACAGCAGGCCAAGGCAAACAGGCCAATCCAGTGGTTTCTGGAAGGCTCTGACTGCAAAAAGAGCAGCTCAGTCCCCAGAGAAGAGACACCCCTCTGGCCTTGCTCTCCCTGCGGGCTGGGCGAGGGCAGGGACACACACGCTCCCTCCCTACCATCTCGGTGCGTGCCAGGCCCATAAGTTCAAAGAAGTTGACGCCCCCCCCCCCCCCGCCACTAGTGAAGCTATTGGCATTTTGAGATGAGAAAGTTGAGACGCTGGGACAGACAGAGCGCCCTGAGAGCACGCCTGATTGCCAGCAGCACAAGGGGACTGGAAGCTCTGTCTGTCTGCCGCGCCCAAGGGCTAAGACGGTGACTTCCTGCTCCCGCCAACCCACAGCACGTGAGGAACAGCAAGCACAACAATAAGTATGAAGGCTGGCCCGAGGCGCTGGAGATGGAGGGCTGCATCCCAAGGAGGACCACGGCCAGCTAGGCGGCCAAGCTCACAGACGGGACTAGGGAGGCTGCATGCTCCCAGCCTGGTCCCCGGGGCCAGCCAGGAACGTTCTCTTGCCCCAGCACATCGGGGTTCTGAGGCAGCAACCTGTGACCAGACCGTGAGCAGTGGTGTGGGCTGCATGGCCAGCCCTGTGGCACTTTGTCAGGAGACCCCAGGTACCTGTCTCCTTTTCCTGCAGTTGCTCCCCTGCTCATCCCCAACCCAGTTCCCAGGCACCTGCAGCCCCAAGTCTGGTGGCAGCTGCCCAGCCACTTGGGGCATCTTCCAGAACCTCTTCAGCCCAGAGTGGGTCACTGCTCTGTGACCTAATGTGATTCGTTCTGGTGAGCCACACCTGGTGGCTGCTTGGGGAACCTGGCTGCCTCCAGCCTCACTCTCTGTGGGAAGGGGTGGCTGCCTTGGAGCCAAGCCAGCAGGGTGGTGAGTTGGCAAGCCTGATCACGGTCCCTGGCACAGCAGGTGGCAGCTCCTGCGGTTTGTCAGAGGGCCCACCTTCTAGGTGACCTTTTAATAAATCAGTGGCCCCAAAAGAATGAAGTGCATTAAGTGGGGAGTCGGGGGGGGGTCCTTGGGGGAGGGAAACGTCCCAGAGGCTCAGCTGGCCTCCCCCTACCCCTATAGCAGGCAGCCTTTGTCTCCAGGGTTCCTGCCACTGACAGGCCCCACTGTGGCCGAGATGTGATTCAGGTGGTGAGTTGAGAGGCTCCCCAGCTGGTATCCGAGTCACCAAGGGAAAGACGGTTCTGCCCTTTGCAGGAAAGTTGCTGACTCCCTCAGACACAGCACCGGCCTGCAGGGACAGGGATGGGGTTTAAAACCAATCCAGGTGCCTTCTTCTGATTCCCAGCCTCCCTCCAGAGCTAGCAGATCTCCTCATAGCACTCCACTTCAGATGCCTTTGAAATCCGGTCTACAAAAGGCCAAGTCACGTGGGCTCTTTCACATTTCTCGCAGATTATAGTAATATTTCCCCTCATTGGGTGTGAACCAGCAAGAAACTATATGGAGTTTTGCTGGAAAAGTACATGGGAGCACAGAAGTGGTCTGGGGTCAGAAACAGGAGTGAGAGGCCCAGGGATGCCCAGGAGGACAAGGGACAGGAAGGGGAGATGTGCGGAGGGCCTACATCACTCACCAGGGACTGGTGATCACAGCAGCTGAAACCCAGCCTGGCTCTGTGGCAGAAGCTTCATGTATGTTCATTTTTTAATAATAAACTTACTTTTTTAGAGCAGTTTTAGGCTCACATCAAAGTTAAGCAGAGAGTACACAGCTCCCACAGACCCAACCCTCACTGACACATCCTCACCCAAAGCCCAGGGTAGATATTAGGGTTCTCGTTTGGTGGTGTACAGTCTGTGGGTCTGACAAAGCAATGACGAGTACATTATAATGTCATACATGTATTCATTTTTTTCTACCTTTCATTATGGAAAATTTTCAATGTCCCCCAAAGTAGAGAGAATAGTCTAATGAATCTCAATGTACCCATCAGGGCTGCCATAGAGATGGACACATGTTTCATCTGCACGTGTTACCTGCACAGTCCTCACAGCAACCCCAGCAAACTGCCATCACCCTCGTTTAGAGAAGAGAAATGGCCCCTGGTGCGCAGAGGAAAGTTTCCCTGGAGCTGGGAGATTAGAAGCCTGATAAGTAAGGCCCCACAAGGTTAGTAGCTTGCCCCAAATGAAACTGGCCTCAGCCCTTGGCTGCAGGCTGCAAGGTGCGTGAGGTGCCTCTTTAAACAGCTGCTGTGACCACTGACCTGCCCCGGACATTCATCACCTGCGCCCTGGGCCTAGCAATACATCACATGCTGGCGGTTGTCAGAGCCACACAGATGGAAACAGCAGGCCAGCTGCGGCCCCCTCTTGGCCCAACACAGGCTAGGACTTGACACTGCTGTGCAGCACAGCCCACCCGACCTTCCAAAGCAGAGGCACATCTTTCTGGGTCCTGCAGTCCTCCCCTGCCAGGGTTTCTCCATATTTCCTTCCTTTTCTTCTTTTTTAAATTAATTTTTAAATTTATTTTTGCTTTTTTAAAAAATTAAGAAAAATTTTGTATTTTCTATTTGCTTCCTTTTCAAGCACATCGTCTTCCCCAGGTAGGGGAGCAATAGTAGACGTCCCAGTTCAGCAACTCCAGCAAAAAAGAGCCCCCAACTTCCCAGTAGTTCCAGCCCAAGTCCCAGGGACTAACTCACCTTGGTCCACATTAGATTATGCATTTATCCTTATCTCATTCTGTGTGGCTCTGATTGGCCACATCCAGGCCTGTGCCTGCCCCAGAGGTCAGCATTGGAGTCATAAACACGCAAACCGTGTGTCCCGAGAGTGGATGAGAGATGGTGGATGGTTCCTCCAAAGAAAACTAAGGTGCTGTGACCTGCTGCTGGGTATGAAAAAATACGTCATCGTGACATTTCCCAGTAAACACCAAAGGCATCCCATCCTTGTGCTCAGAGATGCCTTCCGTGCATGCTTATTTATCACAGAGTGTTCCTGGAGGCCCCTGCCTGGAGAGCAGGAGGTAGGCACACCTGTCAGCATCATCACTGTGACCCTGTTAATAATATGGTGGCAGGTCTCCCATCTGAAGTGCATTTCTGTAGTTTGGGCTGTCACTATCATTTGTTTCGTCTGTTCTCTCAGTCCAGATGACATCTCTTTTGGAACTGGATATCCTTGACTGGTTCCTAGACAGCCCTTCCGGCTTTTGGGGGTAAATTATTAATCCCCTAAACTAACTACAAACATTCTCTTGCCTTTGTTTTAGCCATGCCTTTTCCCTGCAGAGGCCTCTAAATTCCCTCATGTCAGACACCCCACCAGCCCACTCTGGCTTCTCAGAGGGCTGAAGGGAATGAGATAATGGGGAGCAGTCTTCTAATTACATTTGCTCTCCTTGACCTCTCACACCAATTCCTGTTCAGCTGGAATATAAAAATGCAGGTTTCCTCAAGGGAGAAGACATCTTTTAGGTTTTCCATCCTCCGCTCTTGGGGCTGACCCATCTTCCTTCTCCCTCTGGCCAGTTTTCCCCCATCCTCGGACAGCACCACCCCCACTGCTCTTTTCCAAACTTCCGTCTTCAACACAGCAGGTGCTAAGCTCCACCCTCATACCTGTGCCAGCCTGCTTCCATCAGGACCCCTCAACCCCATTAGAGAGGAACAGTATAAACTTTCCAGGACACCAAGTCCACACACACAAATGGCTTACACCTCACTGAGGATCAAGAACAGCCTACAGCTATGGCCTCTGAATGTTTTTGATAACTGACATAAACCCTCCTGAATGTGCACCCCCACCATATACGGCTGCTTACATACCATATGTGCCTAATAATATAAACTTTATAACACAAATACAATATTGCAATAAGTAAAATGTATTTAAATAAGTTTAAATTAATAGGCTTTAAATTATTACAATTTTTATTTGAATAATTAAATAAAAGTAAAGATGCTGTGGGTCTTTTGGAACATTCTCAATGATGTCTTGTGCCCCTCCTGGGGGCAAGTACCTGTAACTTTGGGCACCACTGGCCTCCATCACAGCCCTTGACAAGAGGCTCTTCCAGAGCAGTGAGAAGCGACTGACCCGCTGCCTGACCAACTGCAGTTGCCCAGCAGCCTTTGGGAACATGCAAATGCCCCTCAATTCTACACTTGCTTACTGACTTCCCATGTCCATGTTCTACACCCTCACCACCTTTCTGCCCTTCCTTACGCCATCTGTTTGCATTCCTTTTTCGTGAAGCCTCCGGACCTTGCTGGTGGCCCCAAACAGTTTTGAAAGGTGGATAAGTCCACTAATATTACAGTGTGCAAATAGGCGCTCGGTCAATGCTTGAACGAAGTAAGCTGGAACCAGGCCAAGCAAGGGCTCTGGAGTCCGACTCGGTCGGGCTAGGCCCTCGAGCCACAAGGCTGGGCGCTCTGAGCAGGAACGAGGCCGAAACACTGACCCTGGGCTCCCACCACTAGCAGCAGTCCCCTGGCGTCCTAGCTCGGCTAACGGCTAAGCCTGTGTCCCGCTGCCCCCAGAGGTCGCAACGTGTCTGGGAATGACTGAGGTCCCTACCCGGAGCGGGCCCCCCTGGCGGCGACCACAGAAGACTCGGACCGGCGGCTCGGCAGCCACACGAGAACCTGCCAGATGGAAACCAACCCGAACCCGGAAAATTTCCTGGCCCGCCCGCGCACGCGCTCGTCGCTCCCATATACGTCACATCCGAATGGGACTGGCCCAAGCCGCAGGAGGTGAGCCAGCCGACGCTGGTGGGCGGAGCAGGTGCGAGGGGCGGGATCTCGCCGGGTTGGGGCGGGGCCCTGGCGGGCCTTGCTTACAGGCGTCTGCCGGCCCGCCAGGCGCTGGCGCCAGCCCCGAGCTTCTGGGCCGCGGAGGCAGGTGAGAGCCTCGGGCCAGGAAAGGCAGCCGGAAGGCGGCTTCTAGCCCCGGCTGGGCTCGGCGCTGGCCTGCTCGGGCGGCCGGGACCCCGGGGAAGGGCCGCCGCCGCGCGTTCGTGAGGCCTGGCGTAGCCGCCAGGCTTAGGAGTGGTCTGAGGGACCCCGGGACCCCGCGACCCCGGGACCGTCCTGGCCGGTCGCCGGCCTGCGGGTTTTGGGGCGGCAGCGCAAACCTGGCGGCGGCGCGCTCCTCGTTCTCCCTTCCCGATTCACGCCCGAGCTCTGATCGTGCCTGATCCGACAACTTCCGGACTCCCAGGTAAGGGAGGAGCCCCGGGTCAGCACTGCCAACTGACCTGACACCGCACACTCGGCCAGTGCGGAAAAAGAGGCCGGCCCGGTGTTCCTTCCCTTCCCTTGGGGTGCATCTGCTCAAACTTCCGGCACCTCAGGCAAAAATGGTGAGCATCTGGGCCAGACCCCTCACGCAGTGACTCAGTGACTCAAAGCCACCAGCAGTACTAGAAGGACAGGGTGGATGGCCCTTAGCCCCCTCTCCCTTCTGAACGGGTTCGCACCACCGCGGTGGTTTCAGTTCCGGGTGCCTTCGTCTTTTCCCTGCGACTCCCCTCCACTTTAGTTCTCTTACTCCCTCTGGTTTTCCCGCCTCCCTCTTCAGCGGTGGGACACAAGGCTGGATCATGGCATCCAGGGTAAGTGACCCGAACTCCAAACCAGGAGAGGCCATGGCATCCCAAGGGGGTGGAAGGGGACTTTCCCAGGATGAGCCTTTTGCTTACCGGGCCCTCCACCACCTCCTTGCCTCTGCTTCCCAGTCTCAGATGAGGGGTGGGGTCAGGGCCAAACACTGATAGGATCTAGAGAAGCAGGAGTCTCTTCCAGGACTGGGATAATGCAAGGCATGAGTCAATCAGTAGTGATGAAAACCCACTGTGTCCCCACCCTGGCTGCCCCAGTTCCTGCAGGTGATGTGACAATAGGGTGCTGGCTGCCTACATTGAGAAGTGGAAGGAGACAAACCTCCTCCTTTCCCCGTGAGGCACCCTGCCCCCCTAGAAACACTCATAGTCTCACTGGTAGTTCTAGGCTCTGGTAGGGGTGCATATGGGCATTGGGAAGGAGACCCTGGACTCTGAGCAGAGCCTCTCAGATGTGGCACAGCAGCTCTAGGAGCTCAAATTCTGGGACTCCTCCTTCTGCCAGAGGGGTGGGAGCTCTGACAGAAGGGGGAGAGTCCCCCCAGGGGACATGTGGCCATACCTGATCCCTTCTTGCTGCCCCTTCTGACAACTTCCCAGGGGAGAGGGGATCTGGTCCCTCCCAGAACCCCCATCTCACCACTATCAGCAGGTAGGGTGGGCCAGATAGCCACGAACGACATTACCATTCACAACTCCATGTTGGTGGACATCAGCCCCTGGCGCCTGGCCACCCACTGCCCACACCACTTTACCAGCTGCTCTCTGCCTGGCAGATGACACTCAAATGCCCCAACCTGCTCTCTGATGGCCTCTCAGACTTGACCCAAGCCAGTGTTTCCCATCAGCACGCTTTGCTCTCATCAGGCTTGTTTCCTTGTTATCCTGGGTCATCAAGGATTTCTTCCTGGTTGTGGTATTGCTGCAGCCCTGTGGTAGCTGCATCTCAGAGCTGGTGGGGAACAGGCTCGTGGTAACAGGATTGGGGGTGGCACTCCCAAATCCCTTGGTATCAGGACATCTCTGAATGGTCACCATGCTGGGCAACCCCAGGGAAACCAGCAGGTATCTATCCGCAGGCTGAACGAGAACTCCTATCTGTAGGTGGCCCCTCTGGGTGAGGGATGGTAAGCTGAGGCTGTGGTGATTGGGGAGGGGACAGCCAAATGGCACTCAAGAGCTAGCACTAGGCATTCCCTTTCCATCCCCAGGCTGAGTCTCCAAGCACTGGGCTTCCAGATCCCCATGCTCCTGGGCTCACAGCTGCAGGCCCTCACCAGCCACCTCTCTGTGTCCCTTCTCCTCAGGAAGAGCTCTGCCATCAAGAGAGGCAACACAGAGCCAGGCCCCGCCCATGGACCCTCCTCAGGACCACTCAACAGCACCAGCAGGGCTGCTCTCCTAAGCCGCAGGGGGCCTGGGCTCACCGTCCTGGAGGAGCCATGGTATTTAGGAGGGGCAGGGCCAGCTACCCACGGTGGCCTGGCCGGGGAAGGGGTGGTGGTTGCACAGGCCCCTTAGGTGTGCTCAGGGCCACCCTGCTGCTTGTCAGCCTGCTGTGGGAAGCCCGGGGAACAGCCAGTGCCAACCTCAGCACCGCTCTGGGCCACACCGTGCCCCTGCCCAGGGGCCGCTACTTGAGCATTGGGGATGGCTCCGTGATGGAGTTTGAGTTCCCGGAGGAGAGTGAGGGCATCATCGTAATTTCAAGCAAGTACCCAGGCCAGGGCCACGGGACCGGGCCTGGCCCCATGCTGAGGGTCACCTCCCTGGACACAGAGGTGCTGAGCATCAGAAATGTGAGTGCCATAACCTGGGGCAGTGGGGGCAGCTTCGTGGTGAGCATCCACTCAGGGCTGCCTGGGCTAGCCCCACTCCACATCCAGCTTGTGGACCCCCGGGAGGTCCCGCCCACCCTGATTGAGGAGCGGAGAGATTTCTGCATCAAGGTCTCACCTGCGGAAGACACCCCCGCCACCCTGGGCACTGACCTGGTCCACTTCTCAGAGAACCCGATACTCTACTTGCTCCTGCCTCTTATCTTTGTCAATAAGTGTTCATTTGGGTGTAAAGTGGAGCTGGAGGTTCTGAAGGGGCTCCTGCAGAGCCCACAGCCCATGCTGCTAGGCCTCCTGGGCCAGTTTCTGGTCATGCCCTTCTATGCTTTTCTGATGGCCAAGGTCTTCATGCTGCCCAATGCCCTGGCTCTGGGCCTCATCATCACTTGCTCGTCGCCTGGCGGCGGGGGGAGCTACCTCTTCAGCCTCCTCCTCGGAGGGGATGTCACCCTGGCCATTTCCATGACTTTCATCTCAACGGTGGCCGCGACTGGTTTCCTGCCACTGTCCTCAGCCATCTACAGCCGCCTGCTCAGCATCCACGAAACACTCCACGTGCCCATTTCCAAGATCCTGGGGACCCTGCTGTTCATCGCCATCCCCATAGCAGCAGGCGTGGTGATCAAGTCCAAGCTCCCCAAATTCTCCCAGCTGCTGCTACAGGTCATCAAGCCCTTCAGCTTCGTGCTGCTCCTGGGCGGCCTCTTCCTGGCCTACCGCATGGGGGTCTTCATCCTGGCGGGCATCAGGCTGCCCATTGTGCTGGTGGGCCTCACGGTGCCCCTGGTTGGCCTCCTGGTGGGCTACTGCCTAGCCACATGCCTGAAGCTGCCAGTGGCCCAGCGGCGGACAGTCAGCATTGAGGTAGGGGTGCAGAACAGCCTGCTGGCCTTGGCCATGCTGCAGCTATCCCTCCGCCGCCTTCAAGCCGACTACGCCTCCCAGGCCCCCTTCATTGTGGCACTGAGTGGTACCTCGGAGATGCTGGCCTTAGTTATTGGCCACTTCATCTACAGCAGTGTCTGCGCACTCCCCTGAGGCCCCCGGGTCAAGCTTTCGCCAGCCCCAGCCCCCAGCCTCTGCTCACTGTCCCCACAGTTCTTGTGTACCAAAGGCCTTTAGTTCTCATGCACTATGCACTCAGAAAAATCCAGGCTTATTTTTTTTTTACCGGTTTTTTATTCTCCAGCTTTCAGTGCCAAAGAGGCCATGCTGAGTTACGTAGGTGGGCACTGCCCAGAAAATATATTTCAATAAAAGAGAGAAGCAAGCTTGAGTCCCTTCCAGTCTTTGCCCTTTGAGGCAGGCGGGTGGGGGAAGGAAGGGTGTGGGTGGGCCAGGGTGGAGGACTTGCTTGGGTGACACGGTGACCCCTGCGCAGACTTCCTCTCGCAGCCCTCCTTCCCCTCTCTAAGAGCTGGGCCTCTGCTCTAGAATGAACGGTGGGCTGGTAAGAGCAGAGGCCTGGCTCCCCTGCCCGCTCCCAAGCTGAGCTGCTTTTCTGCAGGTCGACCAGAAAGGAGGCGGTAGGAAGCCCGCGGGCAGTGGGACAAGCTTCGCAGGGCTGGGCCATCTGTGGACTCCCTGGAGTCACAGACTCAGACAGGGAATCGGCGTCGGCGCTGACCTGCTCCGCCAGCACCCAGGCCCGCCCTCTTCGCGAGTCCCAGCTCCCAGCGTCTGGTTCCTCCGCCCCATCCGGGAGGGCTTCCCGGCACCGCCGCCGCGGGGAGCTGCAGCCGGGACGGACCCCTCGCGTCCGCGAGGCGCGCGGCCGAGGGCACTCCTCGGGGGCAGGGGGAAGGGGCGGGGCGGGGCGGCGGCGCCGGGCGCGCCCCTCTAGCGGCTTCCGGCGGCGGCGGGCGGTTCCGGCGCGCGCCCGGGGCGGCGGCGCGCGGCGGGGGGCGGTTAGGGTGCGCGCCGGCCGGAGTGGACGCCGCCGTGGCCGCCATGCAGCTGACGGTGAAGGCGCTCCAGGGCCGCGAGTGCAGCCTGCAGGTAGCGTCGCCAGGCCCCCGCCTCCGGGCCGGCTCGCATAGTCGGGCCCCGGGCGCCCGGCCGGGCCAAGGGCGGGGACGGGGCGGGCCGCGCCAGGGAGGCCGGGAGAGCTGCCCCCTGCCGGCTCAACCTCTGCCTCCCCCTCCTCGGCCTGGCCAGGTGTCGGAGGACGAGCTGGTGTCCACGCTGAAACATCTAGTGTCCGAGAAGCTGAACGTCCCCGTGCGCCAGCAGCGGCTGCTGTTCAAGGGCAAGGCCCTGGCAGGTAACTGGGGAGAGGAGACGCCCGGGGAGCCACGTAGGAAGTCAGGGACGGGGCGTCCAGGCCGAGCCTGGGCAGCAGTGTAGTGGATGGGGCTCTGGCCACTTGACCCCCGGGGAGCCGGCATCCTCAGCCAGATGCTGCAGCGCTCGGCCTGGGCTCCTGGAGGTCATTCCCACCGCTGTGGGCCACAACGCCGTCAATCTCCCTTGGGCAGATGGGAAAAGACTCTCCGATTACAGCATTGGGCCCAATTCCAAGCTCAACCTAGTGGTCAAACCTCTGGAGAAGGTGTTACTGGAAGAAAGCACCGCCCGGAGACTGGCCGAGGCCCCGCCCCCAACCCCGGCCGCCTGGCAGCTCATCTCCAAAGTCTTGGCCCGCCACTTCAGTGCTGCAGATGCCAGCAGAGTCCTGGACCAACTACAGAGGGTGAGAAGGGTGGCCCGGGACTAACACTTCCGGCCCAGCTGCTCTTGGCCCCTGCCTCTCACCGTGGACCCCCTACTCACACCCCTAAATCCTTCTGGCCTTCTCTCCTCAGGATTATGAGAGGTCCCTGAGCCGCCTGACACTGGATGACATCGAACGCTTGGCTGGCCGCTTTCTACACCCCGAAGTGACAGCAGCTATGGAGAAGGGGTTCTCCAAGTAGGATTCTCGGAGTGTGGGGAGGAGCCTGGCCAGGCCACAAGCTGCATGTAGCATTAAATGTGTTCTCATGTTGCAATTTGGCTCATAATAATAATAGCTGGTGGGTACCCTGGTACCCGGACCCAGCTCTTGTTAGGTGCCAGGCACCGCTCAAATCACTTGACCTGGGTTTGCGCCCACACTTTGCACAAAAGGTGAGACAGCCGAGGCCCCTAGCGGTGAAGTGGGGGAGCCAGAATCTAAGTGCAGCCAGCTTCTAGAAGTGCCTCAGGGGGAGCAGGAGTAAGGGGCTGTTTGGAAGGGTTCTGAGGGATGGGCATGGCTTTTCCCATTTAGCCCACTGAGAAGAAACCCTCCCTTGAGCACTACTTTTCCAGGCCTGAAAGGGGAAGCAACTGGCCCCTGCTGCCCCTCCTGTCACCTGACCTCTGGCAGGTCCAGCATGGGCAGGAGGCTAAGTGACAGCCAGCCACGGGGTCCCCTCAGCTACTGCAACCAGTGTGCACCCGACGAAGGAAAAGCAGGTGGGGGAGTCTGAGACGTCACCCAGCTCTGTGGTGTGGCCTTAGGCAAGTCCCTGTGCTGTGTTGATCCCCAGCCGTTGACTCTGCACAGTGAGGGCCACTCCTTAAACCTCAGTCAGTTTCCTTTATCCCTCCCCCCGGGGAAGGAGTCTGCAGCGATCCTCCCCCTTGTGTCCCATAAACACGCTAAGGCCAGAAGCTGAGCGATGGCCAAGCGTGGCCCAGAATTGGGGTGTCCTGGCCCTTAATGTCACAGCTTTTCTCTGGCCACTCCTGCTTATCTTCTCCTGGACACAGGCAGGTCTCGACCCTTAGGGGTGACACGTGACTGGCTCCAGGTTATTTCAGCAAGGCGGTGCCAGAGCTAGGCCTCCGCCAGGCACCCACACCCTGCGCTCCCCTACAGCTCGGAGATGGCCCTGCCTCCACTCATGTGTACAGGAACTTTCCCTGGCATGCCAGTCGCTGCCTGAGAGGGGACCAGGGGACCTCAGCGTGCCAGGGAAGGGGCAGGAACACGGGCTGGTGCCACTGGTCCTCTCACCCTGCCTGGCAGGTGGGCACTAGAGACCATCTAAGCACCTACTCCTTGGAAGAGGGTACCCAGGGTCGGTTGAGGCTTGAAGGAAGCTGTGCTCATGCCTGGGGCTCGTGGGGTAAACGCTGTGTCCCTGGACTGGGAAGATGGACCGAAGCCTGATGGGCAAAGGCTTTGAAGGGCAGATGGAAGCCCCTGGCCCCACCCGAGAGCTGGGAATGTCCAACCGCAGGGCCCCTTAGGAGCCTGTGGGCTCTGGCAGCTCACTCAATAGACCTACCTGCATGCACTCTCATTCATTTCCAGTCAGGAAACTTACATTGAAATTTTCAGTCCCGCTAAAGGTGAATGTGAGGCTTTGACTTTGACCTGAAAGGAACTGTATTAGCTGGGCTGCTTTTGGTTTCCAATCCTTGATTTAACCATAATGGCAATTGGTTTAAACAAGAAAGGAAACATGTCAGTTTACAAAACTGAGAAGTCCAGGGGTGTTGGCAGCAGATAAACAATTTCACCAAATACCCAGTTTCTTCCTACCTCCCTCTGCACTCTGCAGCGTCTGCTTCATCCCAGGCCTCCGCCTCAGGATCAGAAGATGGTTGCCTGCAGCCTCCACCAAATCCCTCGATCCCAGCCAGCAAGGAGCACCTTCACGCCCCATAGTGTAGCTTCTTTCTCAGATGCACCCAGCAAATAAATGCTGTCCTTTCACTGGTCAGAACCGGCAGTGCCTCCATCATTTGGCCGGGGCTGGGATGGGCTGTGGGAGGGAGAGGCAGATTCTCAACAAAAGCCAGGTCCTCAGGGAGGGCTGACTGGCCCAGTGCAGGGGAGTGACATGGACAGATATGCCTTTTGGACAGACCCTAGAGATAGATGGTTGAGTCCCTCGTGCCGGTGCCTCCTGACTTGGGAGTGACAAAGCCATCTGATGGCAGGGAGCCATCTGCTGAGCAGCTGGACACGGGGGTCAGGGACTCTGGACATGGAGTGGGGTCTTCAGAGTGTGTGGTAGGAACCTCACTGGCCAAACTGACTGTGAGCTAGGCCCACGCTGATTCAGCAGCCTTCTGTGAGGTTCAGGAGTTACCTGTGGACGTGACGTCCCAGAAGCTGTAAGGACAGATAAGATGGCTTCATGAAAAGAGAGGAGAGGGCTGGGCCTTAAGCAACTTTACCAGCTGCAGACACTGTAGAGGCCAAGGAGCATCCCCAGCACAAGGCGACAGGGAGAGCTTGTGTCAGAAGCCAAGAAGCCCCTCCAGGAGGGCGGGGATTGTCTAGTGCTGCCCAGAAGCAAAGTGAGGGCAGGACAGAGCCTCCCCTGGTGCTGGTGACAAGAAGGTCATTGGTAATGTGGGGCAAGAAGCTGCTATGAGGTGGGGAGGGGGAGAGGCCGTGGCAGTGACTGGGGACCCCTACTGCCAGAAGCTTGCCTGCTAAGGCAGGACAGGGATGGGCAGGCCAGGCCAGGGGACAGAAGACAGGAGAGGGGGAAATGCTGCAGGGTGAGAGATGTGAGGGCCTAGGCAGGAAGGGGCCCAGGAGGAAAGGAAACTGGGCACTCCTGTGAAGATGGAATGGGCACGGGATGACCCTGCCTTTGCCCTTGGATGCTGGGGGTGGCCCAGAGGCACCAGCAGGCCCCAGGTGCTGAGACCCTTCAACGGCGGCTGGAATGGTTCCCTCAGGCACTGCACTTCTTGAGCCCAGTGTCTGCCTCGGAGGTGGATGCCGACCCACCCATTACCTCCTGTCCCCTGGCCACTGTCTGTCCCTTGTGGAGGGGCCTCGAGACAGTTCCCCAGGGATATGGTGTGGCTTGCAGTGCCCACTGTAATCATAGTGCCACTGGGAGACAGCAAGATGAGTGAAGGGCCCAGCTCTCAGAAACGGTCTGGCACCTGGAACAAGATGCTTCTGCTGTCACTTCCCAGGGGCAGAGGGGGAGGGGTGGACTCCACCGAGAGCAGGGTTTCCTTTGGGGTGGGGATCGTTGAGTTGGAATTGCCTAGGTGACAGATGAGCTGTGCCCACAATTTACTGGCATCTTGCAGGTTTTGTATACAGCCTGGGTGAAACTGGGCCATACCAACTCCAGTAGGTCCCACAGGACCGATGCTCAGCCAGGCAGGGCCCCAC
The DNA here is from genome assembly GCF_048564905.1 of Vicugna pacos. Taxonomy (NCBI): domain Eukaryota; kingdom Metazoa; phylum Chordata; class Mammalia; order Artiodactyla; family Camelidae; genus Vicugna; species Vicugna pacos. The sequence continues at coordinate 113,102,861 of NC_133023.1, read as the reverse complement.
CAGGAGCAGATGCGACAGCTGTGGCTAGCCTCAAGTATCTGGGCCTCGAAAAGCCTGCAGGAGAGGCAATAACCCCCAGCCCCCTCCAGGGTGCAGCCTGAATGGCCTCCCCTGTCCACACAGCCCTCTTGGAGTGACCAAGTGCCTCTGGAGTTCTTCATCTCTTGTCCTCTTCTGCCCTCACTTGCCTGCTTTTTCTCCCACTTCATTGCTCACGCCTTCTCCGGTTCCTTTGCTGGTTCTTCCCCACCATGCCCACCTCTTAGTGTTAGGGGCTCCAAGGCTTCCCTCAGACCCTTTCTGGCTTGACATCACTCCCGTAGGGCAGCTTGTCCCGCTTCATTTCACTTCTGGGCTTCACTCCTAGAAACTCTCTCAGGAGTCTTAGGCCACATCTTGGTGATGTGACTCTGAGACAGCTCCCGGCTGCCCTGCAGACACCTCATTTCCATCCTTTTATCACACATGTATTGAGCATCTGGAACAGATGCTGGCAGCAGCGGGACTGGAAGGTACAGTGCCTTCCCTCTCAGCACTCACATCCACACCAAGCAGCCCCTCAGCAACCACATTTCCCCTGGACAAATGGCAACAGCACGTGGCCAGGCTTTCAACGACAGGAAGTGGGAGGCCACCTTTGCCTTTCCCAACCTAGAATCCTCCATTTCTCCAAGGACCTCTGGTTCCTTTCAGTGGAGAACGGTGTTGAGAACCAAGGTCTGGTACGGGGTGCGTTCATTGCTACTGGGGTGTCGTTTCTAGACTCTTTCACTGGACAAAACTCGCAAACATTTTTTGAGTTCATACTGCAACCCCCAGTTCCAACCCAGCTTCACACTTCTTTGTCACCTTCCCTCATTCCACAGCCATGTTCCCCACAGCTCGATCTGTCGGTGTACTTACTCCCTTCCTCTACCGGAGAGAGTCTACCTTAAAGTGCACCCCAGACAGCTTCACAGTCATCTCAGCACTGTCACCACCACCAACAGACATACTGAGAGTAAAGCCAATGCTTTCTGTCCCTGGGATATACCCCGTGAAGGGAGCACAGAGGGCTGAGTTTAAAAGGTACCAGACTTATTTTCTCTCTGTGGTTCTGTTATCGATTGGACATGCAGTTAGGCTCATTGGCTTTTGTTTTTATTCAGTGTAAGCACTTGATTTTTTTCACTCTTTCAAATATACTTTTGAACATATAAATCATTTACATGGTTCAAAGTCAAAACTGCACAAAAAGATGTATTACAGGAAGTCCCATACCCGTGTCATTTTCATCAGTTTCCAGGTTCTCTGTCTGTCCTGAATCTTTTTTTTCCCCCCAATAAGTACGTGTGTCTGTGTGTGTCCTTTGCATTCTGATTTTTTTTTACACATAACAACACATCCTGGAAATCAATTCATTTTTCACTAGAGATTTTCATGGTTTTCTACTGCTGCTTAGGACTACTGTACCATAATGAATTTCACCAGCTCCCTGCTGCTGTGGGGCATGTGCCCTGTACCCAACAGTTTTCTATTACGAATTATGTTATAGTGAGTAACTTTGTGCATAGGTTGTTCCATATGTGTGAAGGAACCGCCTGCCTGTGGGAGTGCTAGGCCCAAGGCAGTGGTTGAGTCTTGTACTTAATACTGTTTCAGCTGGCAGGCAACACAGCACCTATTGCATAAACTGCACTGAAAAGGTACCATCAACAATGTAGACGTGAACAAAACAAAATTTTAATTTCAGATTATTAGAAATGCAGCAAACTGAAATGGGCAAATGTGATGAAGTGTGCCTGGGGATAGCGTGCTAGATTGGTGACCCCGAAGGCCTCTCAGAAGTGACACTGGAGCCAAGATCCTAATGACAAGAAGGAGACAGCCATGGGAAAGTCTGGGGACAGAGTCTTCCAAATAGAAGTAAGTGGAAAGGGCTGGGGGCGGGGCACCCTTGATCAGGAGCAGAGAGAAGGCCCCAGAGGCTGCACAGAATGAGGAAGCAGGCAGGTGGGGGTAGAGGGTGGAGGAGCTGGGAGCCAGGTCACACCCGGCTTCTATAAGCCACAACAGGGAGTTTGGATCTGATTCCAAGGGCCAAGGGAAAGTGTCTTAGGATTTTAAGCAGGGACACGGTGTGACATGACTTATGCTAGACATTCAGAACGGATTCTGCTGTGTGGAGGACAGGCTGCAGAGGAGCTGGCATAGAGGAAAACTAGTCAGAACGCTGTCAAAGGGTTCGGGGAGGTACGGGGGCTGCCCCTGGGAACTAGCAATGGAGAGGGAGGGACGTGGGCTGATTGAGGGCCTACTTTGAGGGGAGATCCAACAGGATTTGATGATCCAGTTCAGCGTCAAGTCCTTCCTTGTGATTACAAAGGAGGACAACAGAAAAGTAACAGGCCTATCAGCATCGGAAATTTCACGTCACTTTAAAACCTTATTTTGGATGAAAAATGCCACGTAAGGTCGCTCTCAAAACCTTGCCGGGAGACAGAAGAAAGAAGTTAAAATCACCCACGATGGCGTCACACAGAGAGAACGAGTAATTTTACACCCTGGCATGTTGTCCTGGGATTCCTATACACATCCGCAGTCACTCACTGAATTGGAATCCCAGCGATTTTCGTTTTGCATTCTGATGTTCCACATAGGACATTAGCCCTGTTCCCCTGCCACTACTTTAGTTCAGGCCCTGTCATTTCTCTCCTTGCCTCTGTGCGGGGGTCCCCGCCGGCGGGCTCGACGTCCACGCAAGCCACTCAATGTTCTTCCTAAAAAGCAAACCGGTCGGCCCGGCCGGTCGGCCCCTTTACCGCCTGCTTTGGTTTTTCCGCTCACACCTGCGACGGAGGCCGGGTGCAGAGCGGTAGCCCTCCGGGGCTATCCGACCCCACCCCCCTCCACAAGTCACTTCCACTTCCATGTGGAGTCACATGTCTCGGGGACGTTGGGAACGGACAGGGCGTGAACCGGGCCAGGCACCCGGCGGCCTCACACGTGGTCTGGCGGGGAAGGGGGTGGGGTCGGCAAGGGTGGAGGGGGCTGCGGAGGGACCGCTTGCGCAGGCGGGCGGGGCGGAGTCAGCGCGGGGGCGGGGCTTCACGGGGGAGCCGGGGTTCTCGGCCGCTGGCGGGCGCGGCGAGGCGACCGGCGTCCGGAGGGCGGAGTCGGAGGCGGAGCGCGGCAGCCATGCAGGCGGCGGGCGCGGACGCGGACGCGAGCGCGGGCGGCGCGGCGGGCGGCGCTGGAGCCCGGGACCGTCAGGATGGCCTGGGCAGCCCCGGAGGCGCAGGGGTAGCAGCCGCTGCAGCCGGCGGAGCTCCGCGTGTAGCGCCAGCACAGTCCACTTCGGGGCCGGGCGGAAACCCCATGTCCACGGCCGGAAGGCCGAGAAGCCGACTGCACGAATTGCATCCTGCCCGAGGGGGCAGCGGAGAACGGGCTGGGGGCTGCCTGCTGTGGGAGGTGGGACAGAGGACCAGATGAGTCAGGGGCAGCCAGGGAGCGAAGGGGAGAAGGGGGACTCGGGCTGCGGGGTACGGGCCAGGCATGGCGGGGGGGAGAAAAAATGAGAGCAGGGGGCACCGGGGTGGCTGGGGTGCATTAGAATGGGCCAGGAGTGGGATGGAAGCGGCCCCGAAGGGGCTGGGACTAGTCAGGGGGGGCCGGAGACAGGGCCCAGCGCACAGAAGCCACGTGGATGGTGCCTTAACCGAATCTCGCCAGCGCCCTAGGCGTGCCTTTCCCGTCCACCTTGGAGGCGGAGATCGCCCGTGGGTCCCTGGCCCCAGATGCCGAACCCCACCGAGGGGCGGTTCGGAAGGAGCTCGCAGTCAGCGGCAGCCTCCTGGCGGTGTAAGTTCTAGAAGGGGCTGATGGGGAGGGGCGGCAGGTGGCCGGGTCTGCCCGGAGGGGCGCTCGATTGGCAACGTGGGGCCACTCAAGGGTTGGGCCTAGGGAGGTGACCCGGTGCGCTGCACCCAGCTCCACCTGAGGGGCACTCTAAGGGAGATGGCAAAGGGCTCAGGGTCATAGACGAGCAGGGCGGGGACGGTGGGACTTGGCACCTCCCTCCAACTGGATTTTCTTTTTCCCTCCCTTTCAGCCGCTGGAGAGCTGAAGATTCCCGCCTCCTGCGAATTTCCATCGTCAACTTTCTGGACCAGCTAGCTCTGGTGATGCGGACCCTGCAGCGCTTTGGGCCCCCTGTTTCCCGCTAAGCCAGGGAGGGGGAAGGAGGTTAAGGTCAAACCTTGTGTCCCTTCCTAGACAGCGCATCCTTCCTAGGGGGGTGACCCCCACAGTAGTAGCCACTTCACTGTGGGGCCTCCTCTTTTGCCTGTACTGGCGCTTGGGCGCTCAGGGTCCCCTTGGTTGGTTTGGTGCTTAAATGCTTATTAACTACAGAAAATAACACTGAGCTATGATGCTGTGTCTGAATTCGTTTTCAACTGTGGCACCTCCAAATGTTCCTGCCTTTGTCCTCTGGTTGGAGGGGAGGTTCTGGGACCCAGATTTTCAAATAGCACAACGTAATTGAAGACAGTTTAAGATGTGGAAGAAGAGACGTCCTGTCACTCAGTATTAACTACTGTCACCATTTTGGAACATTTCCTTAGTTTTATAGTCGTATTTATATACCAAATGTATAACAGTAATATATATTTTGCAAGCTTAGCATTTTTCCTGATATTTTTCATCTAACGTGAACTTTTTTCCCTAACAATTCTTCGAAAGCATTATTGAAGGGATACGTAAAAGATAACATTATTGAGCATTTAAATCACTGTCAATTTTTGACATATTATAAGTAAAGATTCAGTGGAATTCTTGTGTATAAATCTTTGCATGAATGATTCTTAAGATAGGTTAAAAGAGGTAGAATTGGTTAAATGTTTACAGTTCTCAATCTGAAGTGAGGAATTGCTCTCCAGAAAATGTGCTGTCCCACCAGAATGCTGGTTGCCCACATCCTTGTCACCACTGCGTCTCCTCGGCAAAATTAAAAAAAAAAATTGGGGGCTGGGGGGGTAACTAGGTTTGTTTGTTTGTTTGTTTGTTTGTTTCTTAATGGAGGTACTGGGGATTGAACCCAGTACCTCGAGTATGCTAAGCAGGCACTCTACCACTGAGCAAAACCCTCCCAGCCTCGGCAAAATTTTTTAAAAACTTGGTTTGCTTGAGAAGAGGAAACAACCCGGAAACACCACAGTAGGAGCTTTGTGGCTCACTGGCCTGAGAGCAGGCCAGTGAAGAAAAAGTGCTGGGACCATGGTTTAAGCCTTTAGTTAGAAGGAGGTGGCTCCTGGGAAAAGATGTCATATCCTGCAGCCTTGCTAAACTCACTTATTCTAGTAGCTCTTTTGTAGCTGCCGTTGGGTGTTCCCCGTACGTGATCATGTCTTCTCGGAATGAAGGCAGTGTTACCTCTTCCTTTCCAATCTGGAGGCCGTTCAGCGATCAATTTCACTCCTAGTTAAGGGTTGGATTTTCCTGCTCTGTATCCCCTGGTAGTTTTTGATTCAGTGTCAGACACTGAGCCTTTGCCCTTGGGTGGTTGCTGGATGTCTTTGTATTCTTAGACATCCTTTTCGAGCTTTGTTCCGGGATGCTGGTAGACTACTGGGAACAGTCGGATCCTTGAGTCTTTCAAGGTCTGCTGCCTGGGACCAGAGCGGCTTTCAGTGGAGGAGCCATCTTTTGTCCACCCTTCTGAGCCCTGGCCCGATGCCTGTTGAATGGCGAGGTTTGCCCTTCTGGCCGGCGGGGACAGCTGCAAGTCCCTGTCTTGCTTGAGCGCTGGGCATAGTTACCTTTCATCCATTGGGGTGGCCCAGTCCCCGGCCTCACAGTTTCCTCAGGAGCCTGTGCTGCTCTGTGGTCTGTGTGTCCTCCCGTCGGACCCTCTGCCCGGGTGCAGGGCTCCCTCCTCTCCGGTCCTCCGCCCACCAGGCTGGCCCCAGACCCAGGGAGCCGGCTGGACTCCGTCTGGAAGGTCTCTGGGACAGTGAGCTGGGGCCAGTGCACGGCTTCCCTCTTCCTTTCTCGTCTCCCAGAGAGCCCTGACTGTCCTTCCCCACCCGACAGCCACCCTCCTCACAGCCTGTGTTTCATGTATTTTGCCTGGTTTTAGGGAGTTCTTTCAGGTTAAGTGGCAGGGCAGATCCGGTCCCTGTCACTCCACACAGGTGAACAGCCTGCCTTACAGAACCTGGAGCACCCTGACGTGGGCTGGGGGGAGGGAGGTGCTGTCGGTGGGGATGGTGGCGGTGGTCGTGATGTGACGACGGTGATGGAGAGTCTCACCTGACTGCGTGCAGCAGCTGTGGTGGCTTCAGTGAGGTTCTTTTTCTTTCTCCCTTTTTAAAAAATCATTTTTTAAGACCTCGCTTCTTGACGGGGAGGTGAGAATTAAGCTCTTTCATGCCACTGCCCCGTTTCCCCTCCCTCTCCTCCCCAAATGGTTTTGTTCTCTTCATTTACTGGGGTTTCTTTTTCCCTTGAAGTTAAAAATGACCTTGTTTTCTCCATTGGCTTAGTTTCTGTAACCACATACTGGTCGTTTTAAGGCTATCTTCCTCGGCGAGTTCTCTCCCCTTCCTGTCTGGTTTTCTCTGGGCCGCCTGCCTGCACAGCTTTGTCTTGGGACGTCCCTGGTCAGGGCTTGACACCTGATCCTGAACCACACCACATCGCTGTATTCTTTTACCTCCTCTCTGTGTTTACTTGTTTGTGTTTGAAGTCAGGTTGAGCCCGGTCTGACTTCCATACTGTAAATTAGGAGTTTCAGCAAACACAGAGTTGTGTATCTGCCACCATGGTCTGCTGCCATGACTCCACCCACGGGTGGACCTCACAAGGTGCTGGAGGCTTTAACACCTAAGTCAGGTCACAAAGCTCCTCTGTTCCAAACCCCTCAGGCTCCCCTCTCACTCAGAGACAAAGACAAAGCCGGGGCAGGAACGGGGACACTGGCTTCCAGGTAAGAGACAAGGGCGGCCTGGACCCGTCTAGGGGCCGTGGAGGTGGGGAGAAAGAAACAGACTGAATGGACCTGGAAGATGGAGCCACCAGGACTTGCTGATGGAGTGGCAGGGCCCTGGACCTCCTCAAATCCTCAGAAACCCTGCAGTGAGTCACCCTTCCTCCCGCACAGCGGGTCCAGCTGAGCCAGAGTCCAACCGTCTCCCCACCTGCTCCCACGTGCCTGGAACAGCCACCTCCCCCCACCCCCCGACAGAGGCGCACACCGGCTGCATTCTCGCAACTTTAATTGGAGGGAAAAAAAATTACATAGACAAAGAAATCCTCATGCAAGAAGGAAAAAAGGAGCAAACTGGGTGTCCAGGCCCACGGGACGGGGTCCGCTTCCTCAGAGGAGGCAGAAGAGCAAAGGAGTAAGGCACTGCCGCCTCGGCCCCGGCCCCTCGGGCAGGCCCAGGACGGGACAGGGCAGCGGAGGGGGAGGGTCTGGGCGCGCGCAGACCACACGGAGGGATGTGGAGGTCGGGCCCGGAGAAGGAGGGGCAGGCCCCGGACGGACGAGCCTGGTTACAGCTCCCGAGGCGCTCAGGGAGAACAGGGCCCTGGGAGGAGTTTCCAGTCCCATCCCCGAGAGGCTTGGAGGGGCTTCCTCGGCCCCCCCTTGGCACAGCCACCGTCGGAGGGCAGCTTCGGGGTCATCACCCACCCGGAGTGCTGCTGGTGCCCAGGCCCCCTCTCGGAGTGGGTGGGGGCAGCCCCGGCCAGGGTGAGGGGCCAGAGGCCAGGCCAAGGCTGACTGTCACAGGGGAGCCAGGGGGCGCACGGAGAGGAGGTGCGTGTATCTTGGAGCATCCCCGGGGAGGGCGTTGGGGGCGGGGATTCACAGATGGAGATGGTGAGGAGAGATAAATTAAATAAATAGGTGGTCGGGGTATAAATAGTAAAGGGGTCAGGGGCCGTCACGACGCCTGCGCACGAGGGCGGGGGGTATTGCTGCTGCCGGGGTGGGGGGCTTAGTCCTGTCACCCCTCCCCACACAGGGCCCAAGGCAAGGCACTAATGAAGGGGACCCGGGGCGCCGGGGGCATCTTGGCCCGATGTCCTTTCCTGCACCCCGGGTCCAGGGCTCAGCCCGAGACCCAGGCGTGAGACGCCCCCTTCCCGGGAGGGACGCGAAGACGGCTCAGGACTGAGAAGCCCCCTCCTCACCGGTTCCGCCACCCTTAGCTGTTGCCGGGCACGAGGCTGATGATCTGTTCCAGCTTCTGGCGCAATTTATGCTTCCGACAAGAGGCATCTCGGTCCAGAGCGGTGAGCACCTGGGGGAGGAGGGCCCGAGCTGGGCTCTCGAGGAGGGGTTGCCCCTCTCGGCCCAGCCCCCCCCCCACTCCCCAGCAGGAGTGCTGTCCCCCTCTGCCTCCCTCTCCCCACCGGGGCCCTGGGCACGTGGGCAGGGCTGCAACCTCGCTGAAGCCTCAGCAGACATCCTCCCGCTGCTCCTCAACCCCAAATCCTCCCCCAGTGCAGAACCTTCTCCTCCTGGCCACAGCCCGAGCGCAGCCCTGGGGGCCCTCCCAACCCCCTCGGACTCCGCTCTGCTGCCGGCTGCCCCTCTTCTCTGTCCCCTCTGAGTGTCCCAGGGCTCCCAGTGCTGGCGCCGCTTCTCCCTCTACAGTGGCCCATGCCCCCCACCCCTAGCCTGGTTCGCTCATCTGGGCTCAGTGTTTTCAGGGCCCTGTCCTGACTCACACGTTCTCTCCAGCCAAGAATACAATCCTGAAGCCCACACCTGTCTTCCCTGCTTACTGACATCAGCCACAAACCGGGCAATGTGCTGACCCACCCTCCTTCTGGCCCCACCCCATCCCCGTCAGCCCACCCCTCCCCATGCTCCTGGCCCTCAACTTCTGCACAGCCAGAACTTTGTGCTCCAGCCAGTGGCTTCTCTCCTGGGTTCATCAAATCCCAGCATCTACAGATGGGCTAGCTTAAGGGCCTGTTCTGGGGAGGAATTGAGTCATCTGAGAGGTGGGTCCCTGAGGCCTACCAAACACCTGCCATTGCCACTGGCTGCACCCTCAAAGCCAGATCCTGGGGTCCCATGGGGGTGGCACGCACCTCCTGGCGGTACTTGGTGACATAGAAGTAGAGCTCGCTGAGTGCACTTAGGACATTGAAGTCACTGGCATGAAGACGAGACTGCTCCACCAGATAGGCGTCCATGTCCTGGTCGCTGATGGATGACATCTTCGCTATGTCCCGGTAGTACCTGTTGGGACCCTATGTAGGTCACACCTGCAGGTGCCACAGAAGCCAAAGCCCCGGCCCTGGTGGCCAGGCCAGCCTCTGGGCCTTTCTCTTGAAGCCGGCCCACCTCACACAAGCCTGCCCAGGGAAGGCAGCTCCTGCCCCCTCACTTAGCAGCAGAGTCCCCGGGGCTTCCTGGCCCCACCTCCCGCCCCACCACAGGGTAGGGCCCACCTCTCCACCCAGCTCTTGTAGTTGGGGATGTCCTTGGCATAGAGCAGCTTGTTGGAGGGCGAGTCCTTGCCCAAGCGGTGCTCAGATGTGGAGCAGGAGTCCATGAAGGTCTGGGCCACCACCGACAGGCAGGCGTCCGTGATGCTGCTCTTGTGGATGTCGAACACGAACTGCGGGTTCTTGATCACGTTCACCCAGAAGCGCAGGGGCAGGCTGGACAGAGGGACAGACACCCGCAGCTCCCCAGTCTCACCAGGAGCACCCTCCTGTCAGCGCTCACCTCCACAGCCAGTCTGGCCACGTCTGGCCCACAGGCGGCAGGAGCGACTGGGGCCACTGAGAGCAGCCTTTTCTTTTAATTTTCTGCCAGACTTTAAGCAGTGAGAAGTGAGAGTAAATGGCCTTCTGTCCTCAGTGAGTCTCAATGCCTCCTACCCCAACCCTCCACACAGCGACCACCTGGACTTGCTTCCAGCATCTCTGCTCTGTGTCACCAGTATCACAGCCTCAAAGCCTGGAGGGCTAGGGGCCACCTCTGGGTGCTGGCCCCACTACCGACACCACACCTGCCCAATTGCCCCACAGAGCCCACCTCCGGAATCATGCCCATGTGCTCTCCTTGCTTGCTGGCCCCACTGATGCCAGGCCTCTGTCCTCTCCTGCCAGGATGACCGCTCCAGCCCCCATCAGTCACCCTGACAGTCACCCAGTCTTGGCAAAGTCCTCAACCTCTTCTGCCCACCCATCCCCAGAGGTCCTGCGGCGGCCTAGCACGGGCAGTACCAGTTGCTCTTCCAGGTGTGGCGCACATCAGGATCACTGATCTGCCGCTGGTCGGCCTGCTCATCCAGGAAGTCAAACATGTACTTGATGGCCAAGGGCAGGGCCGAGCCCCGGTGTGCCGTGCTGAACACAGTCTCAAAGAGATCGTCTACGAACTTCTGCAGCGTGCCCTGCAGGGGTGCAGCGAAGGCACAGGCTGAGAGGGATCCAGGGTGGGATGTCCCCACAGTAAGACAGATGGGAACAGAGAGATTCTGCAATGAGCAGGGCTTCCCTGGCTGGCCAACAGCTCAGGGAGAGGCTCGGCCTCCAGCCTGGGGTGGGTGGGAGTTCCCGTAGCAAAGGCCTTGAAAAGTCCATCGTGATTTGAACAATCTCACGGCCCTTTCCCCAGGCAGCCCGGCCAACCCCAGGGCCCAGGCCCAGCTAGGAGGCATCTGTGCTAAGCCACGGTGGTGCAGGGCCAGCCCGCACCTTGGTGGCCAGGAGCCGTGTCAGGTAGATCTCCGAGACCATCTTGCTGCCACGGTCTCCCTCTCGGTGATCGACATGGTCGTGGTTCTTCACCAGATGCCACAGCTTGGTGCCTGTCTCCTGGTCAGGAGTGATCATGGGTGCCCGAGAGCGGAGGCTGTCAGGGCTGCTGGCCGTGCGGAGCAAGCTCTCTGGGGCAGAGATGGGTGCCCCTTAGGGCTCTTGCCCTACTCTGGCCCGGGATCCCTGCAGGCCGAAGGGGCCCGTCGGCTCTCACTGGCCCACTGCCCTTCAAGGCTCTCAGGAACTGGAGACCTTCCGAGAGCAGGGTCCAGGAAGGCTGCCAGAGCTCAGCTGACCATTCGGCCAGGGCACTCCCAGTGACAGCTGACACAGCCTTGAAGGGCACAGGGCCAGCAGAGATCACCCCACGGAGGACACCTACCATAGCGGCTGAGGGAGCGGGTGAAGGTGAAGGAGTTGGCCATGTTATAGGCTGACACTTGTTTGGGCACCAGGGCCACCAAGGAACCATCTGTCACCTGGAGACCCCGGAGATAGAGAGGGGGCAATGTGGGAGGCTGGGACGCCAAGGGGCCTGAGCCACCATCTATCCAGACCCGGCAGGGCCCATGCAGGGCAGCTCCCAATGCTCCCCGAGGAAGGCCTGGGTGCGGGGGTAAGAGGGGGAGCAGCAGGGCCGGGCCCTGGCAGTGAGGGCACCTCCAGCTCCTCACCTGGTAGTGGGCCAGCGAGTTGACCCTCTTCCAGTCATACTCGATCTTGGTGGTGACATCCTCATCCTGGAGAATGATGCGGGCCATGCGGCCCTGACGCCACTCTGTGGGCCACAGACAGCTCTGGGGTCCTGCATAGGATCACCTGAGACCCCGGGCCACTTCCCTCAGGGTACAGAGCCCAGCTGGGGAGCACAAATGCCAGCCAAGGTAACACGGCCATAGGAGGCGGGCAGAGGCCTCACCTAGGTCCATGTCCTCGGCTTTAGGGCGCTGGGAGTATGGGATGCCCTTGTACACAGCATCCAGCAGCTTGTCTTTGGCCTGGGTGATACTGTCACAGTTGAGAACCTTCACCGGGACCTGAGTGCTGCCCTCACTCTCCGGGCACACACAGTGCAGGGTCTGTAGGCCAGGGAGACCACAGGGAGGGTTCTGGGTGGTGTCCCCTTGGGCCCGGAGCCCTGCCCACCTAGCCCCCCACTCACCAGTGTCTTGTAGTCGATCTGCTGCCGGATGAGCTTGTCCTCGCTCAGGGAGTAGCGCGCCTCGCCTGTGATGGCATCGATGGGGCCCTTCTCCATCTGCTGCTTGATGGCACAGTACAGCAGGAAGAGCGGCTCCCCAGCACACTCCTGTGGCCGGGCAGGCAGGCACACAGCTTGCTGCCTGCCTGACAGCCGGCAGCTTCCCCACTCACCTCCCAGCGGCCTGCCCTCTCCACCTACCTTCAGGAATTTATGCAGCAGGAAGGTGAACCAGTTAGTAAGCATCTTCTCAGCCACCGACTCGGTCCTAGGTCAAGAGAGGTGCTAGGGCCCCAGCCAGGTAGGGCCAGGCTACAAGGGTGGGGCCTACCCAGGGCAGGGCTGGCAGGGGTGGGGCGGCCAAGTACCTGCGCAGCAGCAGCTTAGGGTGGTTCTTGCTCTCAAGGTTTTTCTCTATGAGGTCTGCCAGCAGTTGCTTGAGCAGCCCTGTGGCGTAATCGAGGCGGCTCTGCAGGGCCACCATGGTGAGGGAGGCCACCGTGCCACGGTCGCGCATGGAGAAGCTGCGCTGGGCCTCCAGCGTGTGGATGAAGGTGAGCACAAAGGCGCGGCTGTGCAGCAGCTGCCCAAAGAGACGCAGCGCCTTCTCGACATTGGGGGGGGTCTGTGGGGGACAGGCTGTCTCAGAGGGGTGGGGGTGGCCCTGGGGGGCACGGGCAGGTCGTGGTGGGGACTCACGTCCAGCTCCTTGAGCACCGGGTGGGCCTCGATGCCCGGGAAGAGCACACGCACAGCATAGGTCCGGTAATCCAGGAATGGGATCTGCACCCCATCCATGTGGTTTGTCAGCTCGTTGATGTCCGTCTGCAGCTCAGCAAAGGCTGGGGAGGGGAGGGCCGAGGGTGGTGAGAATGAGCAGAGCAGGAGGAGGGAGGAGGGAGGCCCCCCACCCGCTACCCTGCACCCCCACCCCCACCCAGGCACCTTCCTTGCATTCCAGGGCCACCCGGGACTCCAAGTTGTCCATCTGTAGCTGCAGCCGCTTCAGCGTGCGGTCTGCGTCCTGAGTCTTGCGTTTGTAGGCGACCAGCACCGCGGTGATGGCCAGCAGCAAGAGCCCACCCCCCGCTGCCAGCCCCACCATGGCTGGCAGGGTCAGCGCCCGCTCGTTCGTGATGTGCAGGGTGCCCAGCCAGAACTCCAAGCCGCCCACCAGCACCTGCAGGGACAGGCTCGCCGTGAGCTGACCCGCACAGTACTCCCAAGCTCCCCTGGTGGCCTCCCTCCCCGCTACCCACCATGACAGGCTGCCGGCCTGTCTGGCGTGGGGAGTCACACAGGAGTTGCGTGTCTGAGACAGTGAGCGCACACGGCTGGCCCCCTATCAGCACCGTGTAGTTGAGGCGGGAGCTGCCAGCTGCTGCAGGGATCAGATTCTTGCCCTGCGGGTAGAGGGCCGGGTCAGCCAAGGCTCCCTGCCTCCCTACACTCCTGTCCCTGTGCCCCACGTCGCAGGCACCTTCAGCACGACGTGGGAGCCCGGTTTGACATCCAGGACACCAGAGGGCCCCAGCGGCTCGAAGCTGGGGTCGGGGTAGTAGGTGAAAGAGGACCGGTTGAGGGAGCGGGCGGTCTGCACGTGGTCCAGCAGGAAGCCAAACTCATCTGGGTGCTCGCCCTGGGCCTGCAGCTGGGGCCGCCCCAGGAAGATGCCAGGGGCCTTGCACAGCATGGCAGTGTCGTTGATCACGTGGCACGTCTGCAGGGATGAAAAGGGGCAGCCTGGCACATGGGGCCACAGGTGGCAGGGTGTCAGGGGCAGGAGGAAGGCAGCTGGCACTCACGTTGGTGGTCTCGATGCCCCGGTACTTGGCCCGGACCCGGGGCTCCTGGACCGTCAACAGGTGGGTCCCACTCACAGTGATGGCTGTGCTTCCACTAGGGACAGGGGTGAGGGGCCTCAGCCTTCCTCTCCACTGCCCCCACCCTGCCCTGGAAGGGTATTAAGGCTGCCATGGGGGCCCAGGACCTCCCCATTTGGCTCCACCAGTGGGTGCCCAATGCCATGTGCTCGGGAGGAGCTTGCCCTCTCTGCCAGTGAGGGCTCAGGCTCAGAGGAGGTGTATCTTGATGCCTGAGGCCTCGGTCACGGGGCAAGGCCCCAAGACAGGAGCTCGCGGGCCCCAGCCCCAGCCCCCTCTATGCTAGGTGGGCCCTGCTCCCCTGCGGTCTTACTTGATGATGCTCCAGGTGGGTTCAAGGCGAGTGACGGTGGGGTCCTGGGTGTAGGTGTAGAGGACTCCAGGACTGGAGATGTTGGCGCGGTCAATGGCCAGGGTGATGGGAGCCTGGCTTGGGCCCAGGGTGGAGACGGGCGAGATGCACACGATCGCCTCAGCATCTCTCCTACATCAGTGAGTGGGGCACTTGGAGGCGGCGGCCCAGGGCTGCCACCCACTGGCCCTGCCGGTCCCCTATCCAATACTCAGCCCCAGGCTGGGATGGCCCTGGCCCACCTCACGAACTGGCACTCGCCATCTCTCACAGTCACTGTGACCCTGCTGCCGGCATCCAGAGAACTCCCGGAGATGGTGAGTCGCGTGCCCCCTGAGGCTGGGCCCCGACTGGGAGTCACGCGGTTGAACATTGGTGTCTGTGGGAGAAGCAGCCCTGAGGCAGGGGAGGCAGCTGGGGCTGGGGCTGGGCCACACCCCCCTCAGAAGGGGCTGGAGAGGGAAAGGGGCGGGCTGGCTACACACCACGAAGCTGTAGAGCTGCTCAGACTGTGTGCGGAAGTCAGCCGAGCAGTCACCCACGCAGAGCTCTGCAGGCCCGGGTGGCGGGCTGGGCACCAGCGACTCCTCCATCTCACACACGATCCTAGGGGACAGAGGAGGTCAGGTCCGGCGCGGCGGGTGGGGCCCCAGGGCCACGGGGCTACACTCACCTCTCGGCACTGATATACTCAGCAGGGATGGAGTTGCAGCGCACACCGGCCACCAGCAGGCCCACCTCTCGGGAGGTAAGACCCAGGTTCTCGCCCACAATGGTGATCCGGGTGCCTCCCTCCTTGGGTCCCATAAGCGGGTGGATCTGCAGAACAGGACAGGAGATGAGAGGGTGAGCCGAGACTCGTGGGTACCCAGAAGGTGGCGGGAGAGACTGACCTGGGCAATGCGGGGGTGGCTGCAGCGTGTGCCCTTCTGGTTTGGGTGCATCCAGTTGGTCTTGGGGGACGGGCAGTGGGCCCGCAGCTGGCACCTGTGTTCCGAGACGCACCAGCCGCAGTTGAAGCGGGGGTCAGCCTTGAGGCAGAGGCCACAGCTGGGCCGCTGTGCCCAGCACTTGTACAGGAGGGCTGTGGGCACAGAGGGCACTGCTGGCAAGCAGTTACAGGGAGCCAGGGGCACCAAGGGCCTGGACCAAGGGTCCCCCTGCCAGCCCGGGCCCCAGCTTCTGCCTAGACTGCCCCAGGAGGCAAGCTCCTCAGCCCCAGCCCACTCCTCACCTCGGAAGGTAGCAGGCTTGTCAATGGGGAAATCTCCATCCCAGACCACGGAGAAGTCCAGGTCAGTATCACCATACTCGTCACCTTCATAGGAGTACTGGGGGGAGGGACACGTGTGACCCCAGTGAAGGTGCAGACCCCTCAGCTCAGGAGTCCCAAGCAGGAGACTCAGGAAGTCCCCTGCCGCAATCACCTGAGGCTTCTAGACCAATTTGCTGGGCACAGATCTGCATCATGCCTGGCCCTGCACCACCCAGACCCCCGAGGGCGGCAGGGGCCTCACCGAGGCATTCTGGCACTGCACGCTGCTGCTGTTGAAGCGGATGGCAGGCACCCGCTGCTGCCGCCCCTGCACCCGCACCACACACTCGTAGCTCTTCTGGCCTGACTGCGGCTGTGGCAGGTTCTTGGCCCGTAGCGTGAGAGGCTGCATGACGCCCACGGGGATCAAGAGGTCCCCACTGGGCAGGATCTCCGGGCAGCCCTGAGGGGAGAACGCCTGTCAGCCGCACACAGATTGCTGCCGTCCGGGCCCAGCCAGGCCGGCCCCACATCGAGGAGGCTCCTAGACAATAATCAAAGGCAGAAAAGGCAGAAAAGCCAGGGGCCCGCCCGCGCGGAGCCCAGCCCCCTCACACACGCACGTGGCGCCCGCCTCACCTCAGGGCTGTGGACCCTGCCCTCCTGGAAGGAGCACTCATTGGGGTGGCTGGTACACACGTGGCGGTACTTACACCAGTGGCAGGGGTAAGGGCTGCCAACGCAGGACATGCACCTGGAGGGGAGAGGCTTCAGAAAGACCAAGAAGACTGGCCTGGCCCCTGACCGTGCCCCCTGTGGAACACACAGGGGACCCAAGGCACAAGCAGCACACGGGTACATAGAGACGTGAGGCCATGAAGGCCAGCACTCACGACTGGAGGACGCTGCAGTTGTAGAAGACAAAGTCGGCCCCCGCAAACCTCACGCCGGTCTCCTTGGAGAGCAGCTGCAGCCGCACAGTGCGCGTGGCCCCTGCAGCGAGCCCAGGGGTGGCCCTGAGTGAGCCTAAGACAGAGGATGCCCCCGACCCAGGCAGCCCCAACCCACTGACCGTGCCCCCGGGTGAGAGCCCGGAGCTCCTGGAAGGAAGGTGAGGGGCAGCGTAGCTCCCCGGAGGGCAGCAGGATGGCCTCGCTCTCGGTCACCTCCTCAAAGGCACAGCTCACGCCGGCGCTGAGGTCTGGCACATTGTGCACAGCCACGGTCAGCTGGGGGAAGCGGAGGACTCAGGGCAGGGCGTGCCCCGACTCATGCACACACAGGCCGCACACCCCAACCCCACTCACCTGCACCCCGGGCGATGTCACTGACACGTTGTTGGGCCAGACACGCACCTGGACGCACTGGCTCAGCTCCTCAGCAAAGCCACGCGGGGCTGAGGTGCCTGGGCAGGCTCCCTTGCGGCAGCATCTGCATGGGGTCAGGCCAGAACCAATCCCACAGCTGCCCCAGAAGGACACAGAACAGGGGTACAGTGGGGGCCTTGGGGAGACAAGGGGGACAGCCAGCACCACCCACAGTGCCAGGCAACCACGTTCCTCAGCGTCATCTTCTGGGGCCCCAGGGACATTACTCGGGGCAGCAGTTCCATTCATTAGCTAGAGAAAGTAGACGGGGAGGGAGGGGGAGACCACAGGGGCCAGCAAGCCCGTTGTCACCACCCGCCGGCCCGCTGGCCCGCCCTGCACGGCTGCCCTCACCTGTGCTGCAGCACACACCAGCCACAGTGCGGGTCTCCAGAGCCCAGGCAGGCTGGGCAGCTTGAGTACTGCTGGCAGGTCTCCACTGGGAGCCGGCTCACCTGGGGACAGCCACATCAGCGCCCGCCCCACCCCCCAAGCCTGCCGCCCGCCGCCGCCTGCTGCCGCCCACCGTGGGCCCACCTGCTTCTCACTCAGGAGGTAGATGTGCCGGTGGTCAGGGCTGAACAGCAGGTCTCGGAGTATGGGGCTGCCGTCCACCACGGGCACCGTCTCGTACAGGTGTGCCTCCTGAGAGCCATCGACCCGCACCTGGGCCGCAAGACCAGCACGGAGGAACAAAGCAGCCTGAGGCCACAGCCGCACCCCACATACCCAGGCGTCCTCTTCCTGAGCCAGGGAACTTTCCAGGTTGTAGTCAAGCTGAAGCTGAGGCCTGGTGGGGTTCAGCACTCAACCTGCCCCCCAACATCCCACACCCCACAGACAGGGAAGGAGGGCTCAAAGACTGCCCCCTGGAGGCCCCTGGTGGGGACAGCCAGCCAGAAAAGTCTCTCAGGAGACAGAGACAGAGCGGTGTGAGTGCTGCCTAGAGTGGGGTGACGGGCGGGCTACAGGGCTGACGGCTAAAAGGGGAGGGCCTTCAGGGCGATCACTCCCTCATAGAATGAGATAGTAACTGTGGTTGTGTAACTGCAAACAGTGAAATCACTAAAATGTGTGCTATAAATGGGAAATGTGTGACGTGGAAGTTACACCTCAATAAAGCTGTGACAAATGGAAAAGAAGGACCAGGAGGGGAGCAGACCAGGCCCCAAGGACACAGTGGCTCCCTACACAAGCCTTCCCTGAGCCCCCCAGTCCCCCAGGGGCAGCTCCCATCTCCCGGGTGAGCAAGAGGAGAATTTGGTGCTTGTCCTGACTCCTGTCCCTTCAGAACACAGGGGAGCTCCCAGTCCTGGAAGGGAAGCAGCTGTGGCCCTGCCTGCACTGCCGCCCCAGTGCCAAGAGGAGACAAGAGGGCAAAGGAGGTTAGGTCCACATTTGTTCCCTCGTTTATATTCAAGTGAGGACCCAGCAATGACAGCTCCTGCCCTCCTGGCAGAGAGGCCCAGAGATAGTCTGGTCTGACCCCAGGGCCACAGGAAGCCAGCAATTCAGGCCACGGCGGGCAGTGGCGCTGGGGAGGGTGGGTGGCCCCTCATGGAGCACAGCTGGGCTCCTGGGGCTCCGCCTAGGAAGTGCCCCTCCCCAGGGCCATGCCCTATCCAGGGGCAAGAGGGCTCACGTGTAGGCTCTTGACCCCAGCCCTGTCCCACATTTGCCTCAATCCCCACACGTCAAGCTCTCTGGGCCCACCTTCTTCAGACTGCCACTGCGAGTGCCAATGAAGACCACTGAGTGCTGGTGGTAGGTGTAGGCGGCCACACTAGCCATGCCGTCAGCGCTGTCAGCCAGCAGGGGCAGCCCCTCAATCACGTGCAGGCCGCCCAGCGGCTGGTTCAGCACCAGTCCACAGAAGTTTCCATTTATCTGCATGGGCTGGTGAAACAGGAGGGGTACCTGTGAGTCAGAGCCCAGGGGCACCAGCGGGACAGAGGCCCTGAGACTCCATGTTCTGGAAGGGAGCAGATTCTGGAGCTCACGGCTCACCAGCCAAGACCAACTGTTTGCCCTGGGACCCCAAAGGAAACTGGGGGCTGAGGAGGGAGAGCAGGCAGGAGCAGGGAGAAGAGAGATCGTAGGGGCACCCACCAGAGGGAGCAGGAGGAACAGGCTTGGGAGGGTGGAAGGGCAGGAAGAGGAAGGCGGTGGTCCACAAACAGATAGTGTCCCCCAAGAAAGATGGTGGGTGGGCAGGCTGGGGAAGAAAGAGAGGCAGCAGATGCAGGGGATGAGAGGGCGTGGGGGATCCCTGAGAGGGAGACACGGGTGTTCCAAGGTGAAGATGTCATTCCCAAGGGCATGCCAAGCCTGGAACAGGCTGGAGAGCCGCCGGTTGCCAGCTGCCACACCACCGCCAGGGTTGGCCGGCTGACCTGGGGCCGGGGGATGGGGTGGGTGAGGGCTCACAGTGTTGATGCAGGGCAGCTCCTTGTTCAGCAGCCAGGGCAGGGCCAGTGTGCCCTCCCCACGGTAGCAGGACTGGATGCGGCGCCGGATGTGGGCGTTGATGTCACTGAGGGTAAAGAGGCAGAGGATGGTCTGCCGTGGCGGGCTGGCCCGGTTCTTCTGGCCCTGGGAGAAGATGGTGAAGAGGACGTCTTCGTCAGCTGGCACGCCCAGGGCCTGGGCCAGCAGCAGGCCAGGCTTGGCTAGGTGGGCGCTCTGCACCAGGCGGTACTCCACGCCGCGCCACGAGCAGCCGATGGGAAATTCCACATACGAGTAGAACTCCGAGTCCCCCGAGCACATGCGCACGATCTTGGATGTGAAGAATTTCTCGCCTGCCGTGTCTAGCAGCGTCTGCTGCGTGTCCAGCTGCAGCGTCAGGAAGTACACGAAAGAGGCGCTTACAAAGCCGTAGACGTAGTAGATGTCAAAGGCTGGGTACAAGGACAGCGTGTCTGAGGGGATCTTGATCTGAGAAGAGACAAACTCATCCTGGTACACCTAGGGAGCAGGATGGGGAGAGAGAATGGAACAAGGCCTGCGTCCATGGCCAACCTCCTGCTAGGCACACTGGGTGGTCCTCAGCAACTGTCCCCCACCCCTACCACCCCCACAATCATGGGATCCCAGGCCAGAAAGGCTCCAGAGGGCCTTCCCATGGCCCGGCCTGTCCTCCTGCCTTCAGCAGCTTGTCCCCTCTGGGAGCCAGCACAGATGAAGTCAGGAGGGAACTCATGCTCTTCAGGTGGGTGGGAAGAGAGGGGATGGGGGGAGGGCAGCCAGTCGCCAGAGAGGGTGCGCAGGTAGGCAGGCTCACCCACCAGACTGAACATGTCGGCGCCGTCCTCGTCACCAATGAGCTTTCGGGAGCTCAGGGTGGGGAAGTACTCGGACTTGCCATCCACGGCGGTGCCCACGAACAGCTTGCTGGGCCCCTGGCCCTGCTCCACAATGACGCCGGCCATGGAATCAGGCTCCTGGGCCCCTGACAGGTAGTGCTCCTTGCGGTGGTGGGGCTCGCCCAGCTTGAAGAGGTCATCCAGGCGCAGAAACTGGCAGATGCCTTGCCAGATGCTGCCGCAGGCCACCAGGCGGCGGGCCACATAGTCTATGAGCAACAGCTTGTTCACATTGTCCACGGGCGCCAGGCGGTGGGCGCACACGCGCATGCTGGGAGGTGGGTAGCAGCGAACATTGTCCTCGACAGGCCCCGTGACGTGGACCCGCAGCTCGGTCAGGTTGGGGGCCAGCTTGAAGATGCGGTTCACTGCGCCCACAAACACCTCCCCCGTCACCCGGTGCACAGCCAGGTGGGTGAGTGTGGTGTCTGTCACTGAGAAGGCAGGGAAGGGCCTGCTACTGTCCAGGGCACCCCCCACAGCAAGGAGGAACAGCGGGAGGAGGCGGACAGCAGGCATGGCCGGTGGCTGCACCCAGAGACGGGCCTAAGGAGAGACAATGAGTGTGAGTCAGAAGCCCCCAACCCGGGATGCCCACCCTCTCCCGACCCTGCCTGGTCTAGGGCCCCCGGCAGGCTGAGAGCCATGCCACAGAGGGTAGAGGCCACTCACCCACCACCACACCAGAGCCCCAGACGGTGACCATGGCTGATGGAGAGGAGGGGCCTCCAGCAGGGCGCACGAGTGAGCAGCAAGCGCGGGCAGGCTTGGGGGCCATCAATCATCCCCCACCCACTGCTGGAAAGGAGCCAGGAGGCCTCGCCTCAGCTGGGCCACACCCAAGGGGGCAGCAGAGCCAGATGCCAGGAAAGGCAGGGTGGGAGACTCTCCTGGAAGAACCCAAACACCAGATCACAGAGCTGAGGGTGGACGGCCGCACACAAGAGCAACTGCACACAAGAGCAAATGGCAGGCAAGCCAAGGCCAGGAACACGCCCCACATCCTAGTTGGGGGAAGGGGAAAACGTAGGGAGAGAACAATAGCAAATGTGGGGGAGTGTTAGGACACAACCCTGGGGCAGAGGGCAGAGGCATCAAAGCCTGAGACCAGAAGGGACCAAGGGACTCCACATCCACGTTCCTGGCCCCAGCTGCCTCCTCACCCCAAGGGCCTCCCTCTGCTGGCTGACCAGGAGCCTGCTATCTGGCTTCCTGGCTGCAACACAAAGCCGAGTCGAGCCTGCCCCCACAGCCAAGCACGGAGACGGACATAAGTCAGGCTCTGCTTGGGCACAGCCAGACAAATGGCCATGCAGCCCTACACGGCTCTCCCTCCAAATCCAGAGGTCAGCTGGAGAAGGGGGGATGCAGGGGGGCCCACATTGCCCTATGGAAAGGGTGCAACATTCTCAAATACAGCCAAGACCTTGCAGAGATGGGGCGGGTGGGCCACAGGAGCAGTACTGGGCTTGGCTGGGTCTTCACTCCTAGGCCACACCCAGGCCTCAGCCAGCTCCAGGCAGCAAAGACAGCAGAGCAGTGTCGTGACAGCCAACGGGGCAGGGCTCAGCAATACCCTTGCAGTGCCCAAGCCCCAAGGGACACACAAGGTACCCAGCTTGGTGGGGTGCAGGGAACCAAACCAAGGGGGCACAGAAAAAAGAAAATATGTATATACTAGAACAAGGCGCAGAACCAGCTTGAAACTGCAAAGTTTCAGCTCAGACTGATCATCTATCCAGGGCTCTTTTGTCAGGTCCGCATCTTGGACCCCTGGATGCAACAGCCAGAGAAGAAAGGAAGACAGAGAAGGGAGGCCTCATGCCACCCTCACCTCCTCCACACCGCACACGAATAAAAGTCTAAGAATGGGGATAGGACAGGTCGGGAGGGAGACCTGGAGAGGCAGGATTTGCAGCCCAAGTGCCTATCCTAAACCTCAGCCTGTAAGTGGAAATTTGGGGCATCAAAAGCACACCCAATCTCTCTGCTATAACCCTGGCAGCAGAGCCCGAGGATGGGAGCAGACTCTCGTAGAGACCAGGCTCTAGCGCCGGCTCCCCAATGCCTTCCTCGGTGCCGCTGGCCCAGCTCGCCCTGCCCCCACCAGGGGCACCCCCTCGGCAGACCCACGGGAAGCCTACTGGATGGAGGCGCCACAGCAGCCCTTGCAGGAGCCGCTCCTCCGCCACAAAGGGTCCCCATCAGGCAGGGGGCTGGCCACGGACAGGCCGTCCCTACTGGCGTCGGGCACGAAGGACCAGTCGGGCCGGCGCCGGAGAGGCAGGGACAGGGCCCGCGACCCTTTCGAGGCCGAGCTGACCCCCTTGGCTGCTGGAGCCCCCCGGCCGCCCAGCAGGCTGGCTCTGCACAGGCGGCGGGGGATGGTGGCCACCTACCTGTCCCTTCGCCGCCGCTGGCTCCCGGTGGCCGGCTGCGGGCCACGTGGACGCGCCTTCGAGCCCCACACCGGCCCCGCTCGCGCGCCCCCGCCGCCGCGCCCCACGGCCTACACCCCGCCCGCCAGCGCCGCCGCCGCCCACACACTGGGCCGGCCCGCGGCCGCCGGGGCCTTTTAAATCCGGACCGTACCACCGCGTCGGGCAGGGGCGCCCAGGGAGGGCCGAGCGGGAGGGCTCGCGGGCTGGGGCCCCTTCTCCCCGGGGCCGGGGAGAGGCCCAGGGCGCCGCCCGTGCCTCTCTGAGCGGCTGGGGTCCCGGCCCAGCGAGCCGACTCCCCCGGCGCAATGGCCGCGCCCGCGGCGCGCGCCTTTCCCCCTCCCCCCGGCCCGCTGCCTCGGGCAACCCTGGGACCCGCGCGCCCCCGCGCCACACCCCCTAGGGCCCCGGGTGCGCGCGGCAGCCTCGGGCACGCGCAGACCCCGCCCCGCCCTGCCCGGCCCCCGCGCTCCGAGGCGCGTCCCGGGCCACCTGCTGCGGGTGCGCGGCCTCGCATGTCCCGGCCCTCCAGGCGCGCACCGGCCGAGGACCCGCGGTTCTTGTTCAGAACACTCTCCCCGTGAGGGTCCGTAATCTGGAGGGCCCGCGCCTAATAACCTGCAAATATCCAGCCATTTACCCCTGGCCCCTTCCCCAGCGTCCTCCTTGGCCCTGAATCTGGGGTTTGCATTCCCTTGGTTTCTTTTTCCTTTTCTTTCTAAACAGCTTTATTGAGATGTGATTCATTTACCATATAAGTCACTCATTTAAAGGGTAACATTCAATGACTTTTAATATGATCACAAAGTTATGCAACCATCCCAACTATCAATTCCAAAAAGTGTTCAGTCGCCCGGAAAGCAAACCCCCATGTGCCCATTAACAGTCACTACCCAGTCTGTCCCTCAACCACCCCCGTGCCCCTCCTCCCGCCCCAGCCCCTGGCACCCAGTAATCAACTTTCTGACTTCAGATTTCCCTGTTCTGAACTTCTCATGTAAATGTATGAACATCTTTTGTGTCTAGGTTCTTTCATACTGAGCATACTGTTTTCAAGGTTCATCCATATTGTAGCAAGTTATCAGGACTCCATTTCTTTCTGGGGCCAAATAATACCCCATGACTTGGATATACCACAATTTATTTTTCCATTCATCAACTGGTGGACATTTGGGTTGTTTCCATCTTTAGGCTGTTGTGAATAATGCTGCTACAGCATTTGCCTTTAAGTTTTTGTGTGAATACCTCTTTATTCCCCTTCCACCTAGGAGTGGAATTGCTGGGACATGTGATAACTCCATTTTGAACATTTTAAGAAAAATGACCAAACTGCTTTCCAAAGTAGCTGCACCATTTTACATTCCCATCAGCAGGTGTATGAGGGTTCCAATGTCTCCACATCCTCACCAACACTTGTTGTTACCTGACTTTTTGTTTCCAGCCATCCTAGTGGGTTTGAAATGGTATCTCGTTTTGTTTTGCATTTCCTTGGTGACCAATGAGGTTGAGCATCTTTTCATGAGCTTATTGGCCATTTGGATATCTTTTTTGATATACAAAGAAATCTGAAATGTCTATTCAAGTTCTTTGCCTATTTTTCTTTCTTTTTAAAAATTTTTATATGATTTTTAAAGGCTACACTTCATTTACAGTTATTACAAAATATTGGCTATATTCCCCTTGTTGAGTCTTATCCATTCAATTGAAGGCCTTAAAAGCAAAAATTGAGGTTTCCAGGAGAAGTAGATATTCTGCCTCAAGATGTAACAGAGACATTGTGCCTGAGTCTCCCTCCAGCTTTGCTGCTACAATTGCATGAGCTAGTTCCTCAAAATAAATTGTGTGTGTGTGTGTGTGTGCGTGTATGTGTGTATCCTGTTCTGTTAATCTGGAAAGCCCTATCTAAACAGATGTCTTTCCATTTATTTAGGTTTTCTTTTATTTCTTTCAATGTTATTGTGTACTTTACAGTGTACAAGTTCTTACATTTCTATTGTTAAATTTATTCCTAAATATTTTATTCTTTATGATGCTACTGTAAATGAAATTGTTTTCTTAATTTCATTTAGGATTGTTCATTGCTAGGGTATAAAAATACAATTAATTTTTCTGTCATGATCTTTTATCCTGCAACTTTGCTGAATTGGTTTATTAGCTCTAATAGGTTTTTTTGGCAGATTTATTAGGATTTTGCACATACAAGATTATGTCATCTGAGAATAGAAATAGCTTTACTTTTTCTTTTTCAACCTGGATGCCTTTTATTTCATTTTGTTACCTAATTGCCCTGGCTATGCCCTCCAGCCAAATGTTGAATAGAAACGGTTGCTTTCTTTTTAATTTTTATGATTGGAAATTATTTCAGGCTTACAGAAAAGCTGTAAGAACAGTACAGAAATCTCCCATGTACCCTTAACCCAGATTCATATTTTGTCCCATTTGCTTTCTCATTCTCTCTCTCTCACATGTATGTGCATATATTATATGTTTATTATATATAAAAATATTTTTCTGATGTATGTCTAAGTAAGTTGCATACACCTTGCCCCTTTACTCCTAAATATGTCACTCTGTATTTCAAAACATAAGCATAATTACTGTATAATTCCTATAGGATCTTTTGGGGGGGGATTTATCTATTCTGGATATTTCTTTTTTTCATTTATATATATGTACTGTTCATTGTTTCTAAGAACAGTTTAGAGCTTTAGCTTTTTTTTTTTGTAGGGGAGAGCGTGAATGCAGTCCCCTACTACGACAAATGATGCAGTTGAGTTTCCCACATTTGGGGAAATCACAGGGGTCAGCACATCCGAACTGCAATGGATGAACCTTGCCCTGGGAAAACCACCTTCATGATCACGGTATCTCCCCTGCCAGGTAAGTATTAGCTTTTTAAACTTACATAGTTATTAAAGGAATAAAGCCAACCACAAAATAAAAATCAACAGAATGCAGTAATCCAATCATAAAGGACAGTCAAATGGGCTTACACGTATTCAAGAAATTAATTATCTAAGTTATAAATAATAAGTAGTTCATTTCTGTCCTTATTTTTAGATTCCACATATAAGCAATTATAATTACTATAGGCTCTTACATAATCACAGTGTGACTATCAATGTCCAAAATGTTGCTGTTGATACAATAACATTATTTAATCTATGCTCTTACTCAAATGTCATCAATTGCGCCCATAATGTCCTTCATATCTTTGTTTTTCTGATCCAGGATCTAGCCTAGGATCCCACGTGGCATTTAGTTGTCACGTATCTTTGGTCCCCTTTAATCTGAAACGTTCCTCTGCTTTTCTGGGCCTTGCATGACATGGGCCTTTCTGTAGAGTGCAAGCCAGGTCTTTGGTGGGATGTCCTCTCTTTTGGGTTTGTCTGCTGTTTGCTCATGGTAGGACTCGGGCTGTATGGTATCGGAAGGCTGCCAGGCCATCTGGCCAGAAGGCTGGGCCCACTCAGTACTTCTCATCAGGAGGCAAGTGTTATCATTTTGTCCCTTCGTTGTGATGTCAACTTTGAGCATTTGGTTAAGGTGGTGACTGCCAGGTTCTCAAGTGGACAGTTACTGTTTTTTCCCTTTGTAACTAAAAAGTGATTTGTAGGAAGATACTTTGAAACTAGGTAAATATTCTCTTCTTCATCAAAATGTCACTCAAACATTGATAGTTCTTGCCTGAATCAATGATTACTCTGATGGTTACAAAATAGTGATTATTCTCCCTCCACGATCGCTCCCGCATTCGTTCGTTGGCATTCTGCTGTCAGGGAGTGTGCCTCTGCTACCTATGTACTCCCTATCACTGTGCACTCATGGAACTTGATTTTAATCCATTATTGCTAACTGTTCATTTTGATGATCAAATTATCTTGTACTTTTCTTGCCCCAGCCCTGGACTCAGCAATTTTTCTAAGGAGCCCTAGTTCCCTGTTAGGGAGGATAATATTTAGAAACCAAGATTTGAGGGCCAGTGGTGCTCATTGCTACTGGAGAGTGTCATGCTCTTAGGCACTATCAGTGGGCATAGCTAGGATGTGTATGTATGTCCGTGTGTGTATACACACAGGTTTTATACAGACACACACACACACACACACAGAGGTCACGTATATATACATATACATTTACATTTACATATACATATACATACATACAATCCTGACTACATACTGATACCTCCCATCCCAATTCCACAGCAAAAGTTCCAAGCCCTTCCTTAATTCCCCAGTCTACATTTGTATCTCCTTTCAGCATTAGGAGACCTGGCTTGCAATAACATCAATATATTGACTCATTTGTTTAATCCTCCAATAATCCATAGAGAGCATTTTCAGGATAGCAAATCCCGAGGACAAACAAACTTACCAAGAGAGGTTTGTGATTTCTTTACAAGATTTTTGTTCTTTGGTTTCTTTTGTCTTAAAACTACAGGCATAAAGTAAAAAATGCTGTATTTAAACGTTGCTTGGGTAGCTCTTTCTTTTAATTGCCCTTTAATACAGTTATGTTATTCATTTGAAATACACTTGGGACTGCTGTTTGTAATAAATTTTAGCTTCCCCCCAATCCTTTTGATAATTTTTAGTATGTAAAATAGTAACATGTGTCCAGAAGTCAAAACTACATAAGAAGAGACACCCAGGTGAACATCACTCCTTCCTGTATCCCTACCACCCGGTTCCCTCCCACTCCTTAAGGTAACCAATTTCATTAATTGCCTTCTTTTTCTTTTTTCCTTTTAAATGAGCTTTATTGGGGTATAACTTGCAGACGGTAAAATGACCACACTTTAAATGTACAGTTCAATGAGTTTTGAAAAATTTGTACCTCTGTGTGAGATATAGACCGTTTCCATCAGCCCAGAGGCCCCTCTGAGTTCCCTCTGCAGCCCCGACGCCTGCCCCTGGCCCCACATGGGTACCAATCTGCTTGCTGTCACCAGGAAGATGGTGAGCATCTTTTCTCTTGCTGTTGCCATTCCTGTATTGTCTTTTGTGACATTGTCTATTCAAATCGTTTGCCCTTTTTTAAAAATTAGGATGTTTGTCTCATTTTTATTGATCTGCAGGAGTTATATGTATGTGTGTGTGTGTATATATATATATATACATAATATATATATATACATAAATATACATAATATATATATATATACATAAATATACATATATATATATATATACATAAAACATATTCTGGATACAAGACCTCTGTCATAAAAAGATTTCTTTCCTCCAAGCCAGTGGCTTGTCTTTTCATTTTCACAATAGTATCTTTTAAAGAGCAAAAGTCTGGATTTTTGCTGAAGTCAAATTTGTCAACTTTTCCTTTTATGGTTATTTTTTGTATCCTGTCCAGGAAAACTTGGCCTAGGCTAAGGTCACAAAGATTTTTTTCCCATGTTATATTTAGATTTTTTTTTGAGTTTTAGCTTTTACTTTTAGGTCTACAACCCATGCCAAGTTCATTTTTCTGTATGGTCTCAAGAAGGTGTGTAAGTTTCCTGCAGCTTCTGTAACAAAGTCCCATGCACTGAGTGTCTAAAACTTCTCTCTCAGTTCTGGAGGGCAGAAGTCAGAAATCAAGGGGTGGGCAGGGCCATGCTTCCCTCTGCAGGCTCTAGGGGAGTAACTTTCCTTGTCTCTTCCAGCTTCTAGTGTTGCTGGCACTCCTTGGTCTTCCTTGGCTTGTAGACACAGCCCTCCAGTCTCTGTCGTCACATGGCCTTGTCCCTGTGTCTGTCTCCCCTCTTCTTATAAGGACACCAGTCATATTGGATCAGAGCCCAGGCTCCTCCAGTATGATCTCATCTTTTTTGTGTTTCTTTCTCTTTTTAAAAAAATTTGGGGGGGCAGGTAATAAGGTTTGTTTATTTATTTTTAATGGAGGGACTGGGGATTGAACCGAGGACCTTGTACATGCTAAGCACATGCTCTGCCACTGGGATTTACCCTTCCCCTGATCTCATCTTGATTTGATTACATCTATAAAGACACTGTCTCCAAATCAGGTCACTTTCACAGGTACTGGAGGACAGAACTCCAACATATCCTTCTAGGGGTCACAATTCATCCCCCAACCTCAGGGTTAAAGTTGATCTTATCCATACAGACATCTGCCTGCTCCAAAACCATTTCTTAAACACCAAAAATGTAAAGACTTTTTCTGAACTCCTAATTCTATACCTGTTCATGTGTATGCACCACGTTGCCCTGACTGCTGCACCTTCATAGTAAGTTTTGAAACCTGGTAATGTGAGCCCTCCAACTTTGTTGTTTTTTCACTTTTTTATTTTTTCAGGGGGAAGTAATTAGTTTTTTTAAATTATTTATTTTTAGAGGCGGGACTGGGGATTGAACTCAGAACCTCAAGCATGTTAGACATGCGCTCTACCACCAATTTATACCCTCCCCCTCCAACTTTGTTCTTTTTCAAAATTGTTTTAGATATTCCAGGTCCTTTGCATTTCTATATATTTTGAGGATCTGCTTATGAATTTCTACAGAAAAGCATGCTGGGATTTGTGGTAGGGCTTGCATTGAATTCATAGATCACTTTGGGGAGTGTTACCATTTGGAGGCAGAATTCAAAGATGGCCCCAAGTGTCCTGCCTCCCAGCGTACAAACCTATATCATCCTCTCCCTTTGAGGCAGAGTAGAACCTCTGCATATGATGGGACCACACTCCCATAGTTAAGTTACTAATCAGCTGACTTTGAGTTCATCAGAAGGTAGAGCCTCTGGGTGAGCTGCCCTAATCAGGTGAGCTCTTAACTGAGACTGGACCCTTCCTAAAGAGGGAGATTTGAAGCATGAAAGGAGGTATGGTGGGCACCAGATAGCAGGTGGCCTCTAGGAAGTGAGAGCATTCCCTGGCCAACAGCCAATGAGGAAACAGAGACCTCAGTCCTACAGTCACAAGGAACCTGAATTTTACCAAGAAGCTCATAAGCTTGGGAGAGGACCCTGAGCCTCAGATGAGAAGGCAGCCCAGCCGATCCTGATGGCAGCCTCATGAGATCCTGAGCAGAGGACCTAGTTACATCATGCCCAGACTTCTGAACTACAGAAACCATCAGATGATAAATGTTTTGTTTTGTTTTGTTTTCACATAGATCCTGTCTCTCATGTTTATTTCAATCTACTAGTTTTTGTTGCCATTGCAAATGAAATATTTATTCACATTCCATTTCTTGGTGCTTTTCACTAGAGCAGAAAAAGCTGGGTTTTTGTTTTTGTTTAACATGCATCATATTCAGTCACATCTAGCCACTTTACATTCCACCTGTGGCAGAATTCTGGTGCCCCAATCTTGGCAGCATCCCTGCTGTCTGATATGACAGGGTGCTCCCAGCTCATCCTGTACACTTGCCGGCCTGGCCTGGGACCAGCCACATCTCCAAGAGGCACTGGGTCTTACTGGTAGGAAATGGTCTTTAGGGACCATAATCTGGGGTCTGCAGGTGGAAACGAGTGTTGCTTTAAACCACTGAGTTTTTGTTAGTCAGATGGCAATAGAAACCTAATGCAGTCATCCTGACAGTATTGAGTCTTTCGATCCATGAACATGGAATGTCTTTCTGTCTATGTAAGTATTCTTTAATTGTACAATACCACTTGTATGAAATTTGCAGAGGAGGTAAATATACGCAGACAGAAAGTAGATTAGTGGTTGCCATGAGCTGGTGCAGGGTGGTAGGGGGCATAAGGAGAGACTAGTTAATGGGTACAGGGTCTCCTTTTAAGGTGATAAAAATATTCTGGGAGTAGACACAGGTGCTGGTTGCACAATACTGTGAATGTACTAAATGCCGCTGAAATGTGCATGTTTAAATGGTTAATGGTTATTTTTATGTTACGTCAATTTTTCCTCAGTTGAAAAAAAATTAAAAATAAAAAACAAAATCCCACACTGAGATACCACATGTCCCAGCTCAGGTTGCATATGTCCCCACATGGTGAGTGGCGGTAGTACCTGTGGGCATAGCGCAGGGGAGCCAGGACTCTCTCACCTGGTGGTGGGGCTGCCAAATGGGGGAGAGCACTGGGGAGGGGAATTTGCCAATATCTGGAAAATTCTTTCTGTGGCTTAAAGAAAACGAGGGGGCTCTGCGTGCACAGATATGGAGAGACACGTAGGAGATTTAGATGTATTGCTAAGTGACAAATGCAGTGACCCAGGCACTACCTCTGACCTTCCTCCTTTCCTCTCTTT
Source organism: Vicugna pacos (assembly GCF_048564905.1). NCBI lineage: Eukaryota > Metazoa > Chordata > Mammalia > Artiodactyla > Camelidae > Vicugna > Vicugna pacos. Next base: position 113,072,000 of record NC_133023.1, on the reverse strand, counting down.
CTCCTTCCTCCTTCCCTCCGTTTCAGCCCTGTTCACCTCCAAGGAGTGCACCAGTGTCTTCACACCTGCTATTCTCACTGCCTGGAACAACCCTCCCCCACTCTGGAAAGCCTGACTTCTTGTCACTCCTGTTGGCTTTAATGTCACCATGCAAAAAAGGCCTCTTTATCTTGCTTGTACATTTTTTGTTTCTCTATTTGTGATTTACATCCACAATCATGCACACCCACCCACCCAGATGGGAACACATGCATATAGACACACATGTGCACATCTCTGTACACTGGTCCCTAGAAACACTGGTGACCACTGACTGACCTGATGACCTCCTGGAGTCCCAGAGCATCAGATAATACCCATCCCCACAGCTACCAACTTTTCTCTGCACCCACCCAACCTCTCTTCTAAACTCCACATTCATGTGGATTCAAGGTCCCAAGGAGAGGGTCCCCAGGGGGAGGTACAGCTCTGGTAGAGTGTGTGCTTAGCATGCACAAGGTCCTGGGTTCAATCTCCAGTACCTCCATTAAAAAATAATAAAATAAATAAACCTAATTACCTCCCCCTTCAAAATAAAGTAGCAAAACTAAACCAAGGAGAGGGCCCCTAGAGCTAGACAGTCCCTCCTGGCAGAAGCTCTGGCCTGTGCTGGCCTCTAGGCATGAGGCAGGATGCCCTAGACCACCTAGTGCTGGCAGCCAAGCAGAACATCTGCCCCACCACAGCCCTTCCTTAGGATCAGAGGCTCCTCCCTTGGGCCCCCCCCCCCAGGAGTGTCTTTTCTGTCCCTTCAATGGCCACAAGGAAGTGGATCTTCTTCCCTGACAGTCCCCCAGCCCCTCGACCCTGATGCGAAATGGCTCCCTTCCTCCCAGCCTGACCTACCAGCGACTCAGGGTTGCTTTTAAACGCCAGGCCCCTTCCCTGCCAGAACCGACAATTGGGCTTCAAGGGGCTTGTTTTCCAGAAATTGTCTGCCACTGGGTGAGCCGCCTGAGGGGCTCCCTTCACCAGGAAGCCTGCTCTTTGGTGGCTTCTGAAAGAGGGCAGCAGGAGGTTGGCACAGGCCAGATGATCCCTTCTCCAGGTTTCCTGGAACCCAACAAAAGGCCCCATTGAGGTCCTCAGACTTGTCCCCAACATCCAGGACCACAGGTGAAGCTTGGCCACCCCTCTCTGCTATGCCCCAGGTGCTCTGGCATCCCATCCCCTCTCCCACATGACCACAAATGGTCCTGCCCTAGATGCATGGTGAGGGAGCTGGAGTGAGAGCTCTTATCTGCCAGACAGGCCTCCCTGGGCCCCAGGTGAACAGGACACAGGGCCCTGCCCACAGGAGGAGGAGGGCACAGGAGCTGCTGTACCCAGCAGGGCCCACCACCGTCAGATCTGCACATTTGCTAGGGAGGTGGGGCTACACTCAGAGCTGGGGTGCACCCCGCCAGCCAGGGCCTGTCCCCTGTCCCCTGAGCTAGGTGTCAGGCAAGGGGAACTGGGGGAGCTGACTGCTGAGGTGGGGGCAGGAGGCAGGGGCATGCACCTTCAGGCCAGATTCCCCATGTGGGGCTGTGACAGTGCCCAGTTCCTGGGCAGTCTGAGCAGAGCCAGCCTAGGTGAGGTGAGCAAGCAGTGAGTACAGGGCAAACACCATGCCTTCCTGGGCTGTCACCGGGGAGAGATGCTGTGGTGGGGATATCGGGTGGCTGGGAGCCACAGGACAGCCATGGCCCTTCTGGAACAGGCAGCTCGGAGACACAAAAGGAGCCCAGGGGCCCGGGAGGGAGGCCCGAGGAGGAATGTGTCTCCTACCCACAGTGATGAACTGCACCACTGTGCCCGCGCCCCTGTGAGGACCGGCTGCCTTGCAGATGCCCCCTCCTCCCTCCACAGACTCAGTTTCCCATCCAGTCCCCTTTCACCCTCCCACCCCTGCCAAAAACAGTTTCTTGGAAGACACAAAGAGCAGAAACATCATATCATTCCATTTATGCGAAACTTCCAGAACAGGCAAATCCATCCAGACAGAAAGTAGTCTGGGGGTGCGAGGGGCTGGGGGGTACTGCTAACAGATGTGGGGTCTCCTTTTGGGGTGACTCACAACAGTGTGAATGTACTAAACAACCCTGAATGGTACACTTGCCAGTGGTCAAAATGGTGAATTTCACATTATGCGAGTTTTATCTCAATAAAAAAATTTTTTTCAATGAAACAGTGCAGGTGCTCCAACTGACATGGACGTTTCTTTATCATAAAAGAAAAAAGCAGTAATGACAGCGCCGGAGCAGCAGATGATTGGCCCATCCTGTCTCAGAGAGAGGGCCAGGTGCCCAGAGTCCTGGAGCCGCGGGGAAAGGGGGACCGTGCACCTCCACCTTCACCGGATCTGTGGGGAGGAGCAGGGGGTGTCATCTCCATCTCTGGTCTTCTCCGGGTGGCGCGCCCAGCCCTGGCCAGGCTGCCTCCCGCCCGCAGCTCGAGGGGCTTCCTTACCGTGTACTTGTCCCACTTCTTCTCGGGGTCGTAGGGCTCCCAGCGGCTGGCGGGGAAAATGTGCTTGTTCTTCTCATACCAGCTCCTCAGCACCACCTTGCCTGCGTGCGACTGGGGAAGGGAGAAGGGCCAGGCTCTGCGGCTCAGGGCCACCCAGGGCTTGCCTTCTCCTCCCCAACCCGCCCAGCGCCCCCGCACCACAGTACCTCATCCTTCTCCACTGTGGCGTCACTGAGCAGCCGCACATCGTCGTGAACATCGAAGTTAAAGAGAGGCCCTGCAGGGGAGAAAGGGTCGGCCCACCCTCATACCTCTGCCCTGCAAGGCTAGGGGCCAGTTTCGGGGAAGGGGGGCTGCACCAGGCGCACTCACCACTCTTTCCTCGTGCCTTGGTGACAATGAAGTCGTAAAAGCTGTGGTGCTAGGGGCCAAGGGTGGGAAAGTGACTACTGATGACCCGTCTCAGCCTCTCCTGACCGCCCACCCACCCAGAGCGAAGTGGGGGCTCTCCCTCAAAGCTCCGAGGCACTCCGAAGCCCGTGACCCTCCCGCTGCCACCCTGCCCCCCCGGGGCTGCAGGAGAAGGGACTCACGTGGGGTATGATTAGGTCCTCCTTGATGTACATGAGCTGCTCCACTCCTGCTGACCTGAAAGAGAAAGGCAGGAGGGTGTGGAAGAAAGATGCTGTGAGGCTGCTTGCAAGGTCTGGTACACCCGGAGCTAGCGCCCCCGTCCTCCACCTCTGGGCTACAGAAATGGGGCAGGCGCTCCCAGCTGAGGTCCCCATGGTGAGAGGGATGGAAAGGGAGCCTGACCTTCCTCGCAGGAACCCAGCGCCCAGCATGCCATGAGCAGCAGCCACCACTGCGGTCTCTGGCACCAGGACTGAGACCACAGCTGCAGCCGCCAAGGGCCCCGTGCACACACTCAGACACGCCCAGGCATCCACCTGAGCTCACTGAAGTCTTTGCGCAGGATCTCCAGTGCCTTCTGCAGGAACTGCTGCATTGTGTTGCCCTTTTTCATCTGCAAGAGCGGCCGGAGGACAGGTGTGCAGGGAACCAGGGAGTCAGGAAGGGAAGATGGAAACCTGGAGAAGGGTTCTCGAGAAGGCAGTGGCCTGCAGGGGTCCCGGAACCCTCATGACCCCTACGGGGGGCCGAGCCCTCTTCCCTGCTCTCCCCAGGGGCCACCCACACAAAGGGACCTGCAGGTTTTATCAGGATTGAAAGTCCCCTCCCACTGAATGCAAAGCAGGCTGCACCCGAGAGGCATGTAGAATGGGGTGCAGGCCCCACACCGCCCACCTTGACTGTTCGCCGGTGTCCAGAGCCATCCCAGTAACTGAACGTGATTTCAATCTCCTCGCCTACAAAACAGAACTGCCTCTTGGCCTATAGACCCAGGGGTCCCTGCTCCCTGCCAGCTCCCTGGGGCTTGGAGCACTGCCCAGAGGACTGCGGCAGGAGAGCCTGAGCCGCCCCCAGCCCTGGCCTCCCGCTGACCCGGCGCCCCAGCGCTGGCCCACATATCCCACCCAGGGAGCTCTCACTCTTGATCTTCTCCTGCTTGGCTTCCCACTCCTGCCGGAGCTCTTCCCGGAGCCGATTCTCCTCCTCCTGCAAGAGGAAATCGGGCAACGGAGGGAGGCCCCGGGCTGCTGAGGGCGCACGCCAGGCCCCACTCCTTAAGCAAAGGCCTCTACCCCGCACAGGGTCAGGCTATTTTTACCTCCCGGTCTCGGTCAGGCAGGAAGCTGGTGTCCACATCTGGATTCTTCCCCAGTTTCCTCTTCTTTGTGGTGACCTCTGAAGCAAAAGGAAACACAGGAATCAGCTCTTCTGGGGCACCCTGGACCTTTGTCACTCAGGCCTCAGCTCAAACGCAACCACCCTGGATGCTTCTTGGACAGTCCTGGCTGGGACGCACCACCCTCTGCTCCCAGCCACAATGGCCTGTGCAGTCTTCTTCATAGCACCTACGGAAACCTTTATAAAAAGCACCCTTGGCAAGGAGCCTTCACCTTGGTCTCCACCAGCAAAAGCTGAACAGGAGACGGGGTACCTCGTTCTTCCCATCAGCTATGACATGGAGTGCCTCAGGGGACGGAAGGCCTCAGTACCAGCGTCTGATGTAGAGAAGGCCCTTTGCACTGAGGGGCAGGGCATCCACAGAGGGGTGGATGCTCAGGGAGGGGCCCCTCCATGACAGGAGCTGTGCTCTCATGGTCACATAGCTGATGTCTCATCTGCTCCTCACAACAGCCTCCAAAAGGAACGACATTCCTTTTTACCAAGTGAAGAAATGGAAGCCCAAAGTCCCATGGCCACCAGTGCCCGAGCCAGTTTCCCCAGTGAGGATGCAGATGAACTAGAACAGTGATTCTTCAACTGGATGGTCTTGGCACCCTGGACACTCAAACAAGGACCCAAGAAAATGAGAGCACCCACTCCATCAGCTGTCAGAGGGATGGCGTCATGCCACGTCACTTGGCCTCTGGAAAACTCCACCATGAAAACATAAGAGTGCAACAGGCTGAGAGTATCTTAGCACGATTATGAAAACAGTTTTGACTTTGCAGACCCCCCTGAAAGGGTCTCAGAGACCCCCAGGGGTCCCTGCAGCACTCTTTGAGAAACACGGACCTAGAAGATGCCCCCACACGCCAGGGCAGGGGTTCCAGAGCCTAGAGAATTTACAACACTCCCACACCAGCTACCCATGGTTGGGCCCCCAAAACAAAGCTCCCGAGGGAGGAAGTGCTCACAACGCCCCAGTGACACGTGCAGCTCCCGCTGGACGCAACTGACCTGCCAACGGTGATGTTCTAGATGCCAAATGTTGCTAGATACTCACTTTTACTAAACAGTACTGAAAAGAGCCCCGGGCGCTTCCCCTGGGAGGCTGGCAGGCACTTCCTCCTGACAGCAGTGGCTGTTGCCATCAAAGCTATGACAGCCAGCCAGTCCCCAAGCCATGCAGCCATCCCCTGTGTCGGTTCTTCTCCATACCATTCCCTGGCCATCAGGCTTTCTAAACCAGCCCAGGCCTGCAACACACCCTCCCAAGTTCTCAAATGTGTCCACTCCTGCCTGCTCCGCTTCTGGGCACGCTCATCTCTTGACTGCACACACTCCCCCACCCCCTCATCTCTCTGGGTTCTAATGAAACTCCCCTCATCCTGTCCCATCCCTGTCCTCCCCCGCCCCCATGGGGCGCTTCCTCTGAGCCCTGGGCTGGCCTGGGGCACCGGCAAGGTACACGCTGACCCGCCTGACTCCCACAAGGACAGGGACAGTGGCCGGCTTCTGGCCATCCGCCTCGGCTGGGAGGCAGGTGCACGGCACACAGGGGCCCCATGATGGCTTTGTCCTTGCTCACCAGCCTTCCCGAGTTGTCCCTGGTGCCCCTTGTTCCATCGGGCAAGACCTGCACTGTCCAACTGATAGCCACTTAATTTCTGCTGTTGTGTCAACTTCCACTGAAATTAATCAAACAGAATGAACAGTCTGGCGCCCTAGTCACACAAGCGACATGCTCAGTGGCCACCCAAACATGAACGTTTCCATCATTCTGGAAAGTTCTACTGGCCAACCTGGTCTAGATCATCTCTTCTCCACTGTCCATCCTCTGTGGCACAAATGAAGAGCAGCTTCTAGAACCTTCATGATCGGGCACCAGCCTGTCTGGCATCCTCTTGCACTGAAGACCCCACACCCCCGCCCAGAGATGGCATACTGGGTTCTGACGCACTCTGCCACTGAGAGCAAGCCCCCCGCCCCAGCTCTGCACACTGCGAAGACGTCTCCCTTTCTCTCCTGTCTGGACTCAGGAGGTTTGGGACCACGAATGCAGCGGTCGAACGGCGCTGGGCGGTAGATGTCCTTCTTTACTCTCAAGCCAGAATCCAGGACACAGCTCTGCCAGCAGGGCCCTTCCCTGGTCCCCCAAGCCTGCACTCACCTTCCCTTTCCAGCTCCTCCTCATACATGACCACCTCTTCCTCCTCCTCGCCTGCCTCCTCTTCTTCCTCCAGTGTAAAGGACAGGCTGGAGATCTTCCGCTTGGCCTCCTTCTTGCGCTCCTTCTCTCGCAGTTTCTCCAGCTTCCTGCCAAGGCACAAACAGCCATCATGCACACCCCAACCCCCGAGGCCCCTCCCCTGACCCAGAGTCAGAGGAGTCCTACTGCCCTGGGGCACTCCCAGTTCATCGGCAGGGCTCTGATTATGAAACAGGGTCCCCCCTTCAATGTGCAGGAGCCACCTGTCCCATCCCCATCCCCGCCATCTCAGCAGGAGCTACATCTTGGGTGGACAGCTGCTGGCTGGGAGGAGAGAACCCACAGCTGCAGCTCCTTCGACTGCTCCTTCTTGGCCAGCTGCTTCTCCCGCTCCTTCACCAGTGCCTGCTGCTTCGCCTTCATGTCATTCAGGGTCACCAGACCTGCGAAGTGAGCAGACATGGGGGTGAGAGTTGGTCACCCAGAGCCAGCCAAGCAGCAGGCCTCAGGCCAGGGGAGGGTACCACTAGCGTTCTGCTCACCCACGGTGCTGGACTTGAGCTCTGCCTCCACGGCGTCATAGTGTGCAGAGAACTTCTTGTCAATGTTGGATTTCATGATGTTCTCCTGTCCCAGAGAGAGGGCAGCGGCGATGGCCAGCGTGGAAGTGGGGACCTGGATTCTAGTCACAGATCTGTCCCTGGACTCACTATGATCATGGGAAAGACATTTCTCCTTTCCTTGGTGGGTGGAAGGTTCCGTGGGGGCTGTGAGAGGCTCTTCCAGTGCTGAGGGAGCCTAACGGGGCCATTTCCCAACTATCTCTGGCCCCTGCACATCTCCCACAGGAAAGCAGAGCTCACTCGGTGGCCTGGAGCCATGGGTCCTACCTGCCTTCGGTGTTTCTCATACCCAGCCTTTAAATTGAAGCTCTGGAGACCCAAGCCCAGGAGTGACAGAGGGAGAGAAGAGTGGCCGAGGGGCCTAGTCCCTCACTGAGCAATGTTGCTCTCTCTTGGCCTCAAATGTTGCCAACAGCTTCCCATGAGGCCTCCTGGCTCCAGCCCAGCCCCATCTCGCTTGGTACCACGTAAGTCCCTCTCTGGCCAGCAGCCTCCAAAGGAAGTGGCCAGCAGAGAAATGTACCTCTGGCTGGCCACAGAGTCCACAGAGAGACAGTAGGACTGGGGCACAAGTGTGAACCGAGGCAGAACTGGGCCTTGGTGTGCAACCACTTCCTTGGGCCTGGCTTCCTAAGGTAGGAGCCTGCTCTCCCCTTGCGCCAAGTCTGTGCTCTTTCACGGAGTCTCCCCCAAAGGCCCAAGCAGAGGGCTCCTTCCTTCCTGACTGCCCACCACCGCGGGCCACTCACTGAAGCCCTTAGTGAACCGCTAGCACCGCAGACGCTCCTGCTTGCCTTTGCCCGGTGAAAAGGGCTCTGGAATGAGCCTCAGTGGCCAGAGGCCTGCCCTTCCTGGTATCCACTCGATCTGGGCAGAGGCCTGACTCTCAGGGCTGAGGGGCCAGAAACAGGATGCTCTGTGCCCTCAAGGGTCGCCCCAATGCCAACAATGGAATTACTGACTGTGGCTCCCTCCATTTGGAGGCTTGTCACAACCTAGCTCGTCTCAGCCTTCTGGGCCCATTTTACAGATGAGCAAACCGTCGCCGGCTCACTGCTGCCCCTTCCTGGAGATCAGCGAACAAGGGTCCCACCCCGGCTCGCCGCCCGCGCTCTGCGCCCGCCGCCCGGGGTCGCGCGGGGCCCCGGGGAGCCAGGGCGACGGACTGCGCGCATGCTCCGTGGCGCCCCGGCCCGGCCCGCACCTCGGCGATCCTCTGCTTCATTTGCTCCATCTGCTCGCGCTGCTTCTCCCGCTTCTTCATCAGGTGCATGGCGCGGCCCGCCTCGCTCGCTGCACCCTTGTACTGAGCCATGGCGGCGGCGGCGACAGCGAAGGCGACAACGGCCCGGCCGAATCTCAGGAGCCGCGGCGGCGGCGGCGGCCGTGCAGTCAGCTGACGCCCGCGCCGTGACGTCGGCCACCAGGGGACGCGCAGGCGCCCCGCCCCGGCACGTGACCCCCGGCAGCCCCGCCCCCGGAAGCCAGCACCCACCCCCCGCACCCTGCCCCGGGCCACCGGAGCCTGGTTGCCGGTCCCTCGTTTCCTCAGTTCCCCATCCGTTTCTCAACGATAACCCCTGGCCTGAGCCTGGGTCCTCAGTCCTACTTCCTCCTGTTGACCCCAGGACTGGGCCCCGGGGCCCTTCACTTTATTGATGTTGATCCCGGCCCAAGGTCAGAGCCCCTCAACCCCCTTGCTGCCTCCCCACCTAAAGTCACCACGGTTCCCCCTGCTTCCTTGACCTCGACTCCCCTCCCAAGACTGGGCCCCAGTCCTTCATTTCCGCAGACCATGAGGCTGGGCCTTAGTCCCCTCTTCCCCCTCCTTCTTGACCTGAAGGCAGGAATCCCGCCCCTTTGCTTCCTCCACTTCAACCTCCACCCCACCCCAGGCCAGACCCCTCTCCCCCATTTCCCCCCCACTGATCCCCAAGGGTTGTAGTCCTGGTATCAGCACTGATTCCCTGGGTGGCCTTGGGCAGGGTGATGTGACCTGTTTCCTCTGTATAGGCCCCTTCAGTTCAGGAGCTCTGCGATTCCCTGATAAAGAATGTCACTTTTTTTTTTACAGCCATCAGGAGCAAAACTAAGCTACACACAGTCCCAGACTTGGGTAGGAGAGCATGATGGCCCAGGGAGCCAAGACCTGGCCCCTTAGGCAGCTTTTGGGAAGTAAAACTAAATATCTGGGCTCAGGTTTCAACACAGTTTTATTGGGAGGTTTTGTCTTCTGTGAAATACACTAGAGGCTGGGGAAGGGGACACATTCACTTTTGCAAGATAAGGATTTCCCACCACGAAGGGAAAGGAACAGGGCGGGCAGGGCACACGGGGTTTGGGTCCATTTTCCCACCACCTCCTTCTGCTTTGCTCACGTATCTTTCTCTCTCAGCAAGTACCAGCGGACACAAAGACAAGAAACAAAAATAAGATCAACCTCCAACGGGGCCACACCAAGTCCTCTCCCTTCCTAGGCTATGCTAGGGTGGCTAGGGTCAGGAGGGTCAGGCCAGGGTAGCCGCTCCACAGCCCGAGGCCACACCACAAGGCGCGGCTGAGGGGCACAGTGCTCCCTTCTTAGACAGGGTGGGCTGAAGTTAATAAATTAGAATAAATTACAGGGGTTGGATGGGGAAAGGAATGCAACTTTGTGCTAGGAGGGCCCCTTCTCTCCAACACGTAAGAGTTGGTGGGGGGAGGCAGGGGGCATCTCCAAAGGCCACTACAGTGGGGGTAAGAGCGGTGGGGGCAGAAGTAAGCTTTTCCTCCATGTTCTTCCCAAACAGAGCAGAAGAATTAGAGGTGGGGGGAAGAGACACACGCAAGGAGAGGAACTCTCTTTTCCCAAGATAAGGAAGGGCCAAGAAAGAGGATACTAACCAACCCCCATCTCCCAAACCATCACTAAGGTTAAGGATTTGGTCAGTGAATCAATGAAGTGGGTGACAGGAATGTGGTGGGGGAAGCAGAGGATGCTGGAAATAGGGATTCCCAGCCACGCGCATCTCCCCAGCCCTCAAGAACAGACTCGGGTTGGGGGAGAGGGCCGCAGGGGCTGGGGCGGGAGTCAGCAATCACTGGTCAGCTTCTCCAAAGACATCATTCTGTTTGCGCTTCATGTTCTCAAAGTCAAAAGCGGAGCCTGTCATGCGCTTGTAGATGTCTTTGATGTCATTGCAGGTTGTCTCAAAGTGTGTGGTGGCATCATAGGAGCAGGAACAGAACACCTGGAAACAGCCAGAATCCGGGGCCCGAGGTGAGCTGGACAGGGGCCCTGAGCACACAGCCAGGGGCCGCGGCCAGGACAGGCTGCTTACCTGGCTCTCGGAACCATCATCGATGGGCTCATACAAGTCACTGATGGCCACAAATCTGAGGGACAGATGGAGGGGATGAGGCAGGTCTCACCACCAGCCTTGCACTCCCCAATCCCCACCCTCTGTCTCCTTGGCTCCCTTCCTCTCCCAGCCCCTCACTTCTGGTCAATGGGCTCCAGCAGCTCCAGGGCCGGCTCGACCTCCTTTTCGGGCTCTGCGGTCTCCACGGTGGTGCTGGCGATGGCGATGTACTTGCCCTGCGCGGCCACGTTGTGTGCGTAGGAGATCATGCACACGTAGATGTCTGCCAGCCGGAAGGGCTCCGTTAACACGGGCACGTGGGGGGCTCCTCGGGGCTGGGCTTAATTCAGGCCCGCCCACCCCTCCCCAGCCCCACAGAGTGGGCAGCATCAAAGCTGCTGCCCTCACGGAGGGGAAGAGTCCAAGCCACCCAATTCTTAGGGCCTCCAGTCGCAGGGACTGTGCTGTGGGTCCCTGTTCTTCTCTGGAGGGATCAGGCAGAGAGCCAGCCCCAAGGCTGACAGGGAGAGGCTGAACCCCTCAAAGAGAATGCACTGGGCGAAGTCATGTGGGGCTTGGCCTACCTGACTTCCTATTGACCTGGTTCTGAGGAATGATGATTTGGCAGGAGTTGGCGTCATTGGTGTTCTTGATGGGGTGGCTGAGAATACAAATGATACGGATGACCTGGCCGGCCTTCCGCACACGGTCTGGAATGTAGCTGGGGTCACAGATCAGCTGCTTGCAGCGGGCCACCTGTGAAAGCACCAAAGGCCTTGTCCATATCCAGCCACACCCTGAGGTGTTCATGGGGCAGGGCCCACAGAGAGGGCTGGCAGCTCTGGCAGGCGAGACCACCACCTCTCCCACAGCTACAGCTTCCCCCTGCACCTCAGGGAGCAGCCCTGACACGCACAGACGTCTGCCAGGAGGAACAGCTATCTAGTCTCTTCTGGAGTTCTGGCTCGAGGCCCTCAGGGCTGAGTAGCAGCAGACCCCACAGAGCCAGGGTCACTGGGAAGAAAGCCTCTAAGGAGAAGGCCAAGCCCCGCCCAGGCCATCGGGCCTGCACCTTGGGGAGGGCTCACCTCTCCCTCGGACTTCACGCCCACCACCTTGCCATTCTCCATGATGATGTCGTCCACAGGCTTGTTCAGCATGTATGTTCCCCCGTAGATGGCACTCAATCTGGGACAGGGAGAGTGAAGGTGAAGGCGCCCTCCCAGGGGAACTGGAGACCAGTGCTCCTGCCCTGACTCCTACCAGCACAGAGGTGCTGAGAAGGCTGTCCCAGGCCGGCAGAGCTCAGGAGACCTGGTGGTTCTTCCCAGCTCTGTCACTGCCACAAACTCAGGACTGACTGTGAAGTGCTCCTTCCTCTCTGGAGCCTAAGCCCAGAAAACTCTGCACAGGGCTAGCACGAGGGTGGCATAAGGGTATGGCTCCTCCCGGAAATGTTCTGGGGAGCGGAGTGAAGGGCACCAGAGAACCCCCATCTCAAGGTTTCAAGGTTCTGAGCCCAGTCTGAGTGTTGCCTGACTCAAGCTGGGAGCCAAGCAAGCCTGTTTGTGGTTCTTCGACTCCAGATTTTGACGCCCTGCTGTGGTGCCATCACCTGAGGGTAGTGTAAAGTAAACCAAGACCACGATGGGAAAGTAGAAAATGCTCCAGAGATGCTCGAGGGGGCAGTTCCTGAACCTGGCCTCAGTCCCACTGGTACCGCCAACTGAAAAAAGCTACGCCCTCACCTTGCAAAGCCCTGGGGCAGCTCGCCAAGGCCGTAGAGCGGGTAGAGATAGGGGCTCTTGCCGTACCGGGCCAGAGACTCACTGTACAACTTGATACGGTTGATGGTCTCAAGACAGGGCTGGTCCAGGTAGCTGAGGGAACAGGGTCAGAGGAGGCTCCAACAGCAGGACCCCCCAGTTCACCCCCACCAAGGCACCAGGCCAGCCTTCCCACCACCCTCAATGGCCTGGAAAAGATTCTGGGTCAAATGCAGGGAAGAGACAGAAAAGGCAACAGGTGAGCAAGCATGTGGCTGAGAAGCAGTGCACGGGGCAGGCTGAGGGAGCAGCAGGCAGGAGCAGGGCAGGCAGGGTGCAGGCCGGGGGGGTGGTTTGCCAAGCCAGCTGCCCCTCACTCATCAGTGCGGTAGAGCGCCAGGGCGTGGCCAGTGAAGTCGATGACATCCTGGCCCAAGTCAAACTTCCGGTAGACATCTCGCATGCTGGTACTCTGGGGGTCGACGCCCTCGAAGGTCTTGGGGTCATTCTCATCAAAGTTTGCCACAAACACCAGAAACTTGCGGAAGCGCCGCTTCTCAAACATGCCCATCAGATCTGCGCAGGTGACGTGAAAAGAACCTTTGCACCACAGAACATGAACTTCTCCTCCCCGCCAGGCGGGCTGAGAAAGCAGGCGCCCTAGCTCCCTCTCTGAGCACCATGTGACCTGAGGTTAACTCCTCTGTGCTGCTCGGCCTCAGCTTCCCCATCTGCACCATAAGCCGGTGGGGCTGGACAGGCTCTGAGGCCCTCCTGGCTCTGACACTTGGGGATGCTTCACTGACCAGGCGGAGCCCCGTCTGTCAGAGGCTGATGTCTTCCAAGGCTGCCATATCCCCTCTGCGTGTGCACTTCCCTCCTGGCAACCACTGTGAGGCACAGCCCAGGACAGGAGAGGGAACACAGAGCAACGGGCTTCTGGGACTACCAGGGGGATATGATCTTGGGCAAGGAGCCCCCTGCTCTGAATGGCTGCCCCCTCTCCATGATTCTCTGCCTCAGGGGACCCACACTCACTGGAAGCCAAGGCTTCAGTCTCGGTGGACGGCACCTTGTAGATCTTGCCCCCTTTGTAGACAAAGCTGCCCTCCACCACCTTGAAGTCCAGGTAGCGCGTCACCTCCGTGTACAGCAGCATCTTCACCAGCTGCCCTGCGGGAGGTGCAGCGGAAGCGGCATCAGCACAGCTCCCTTCAGGAGCTCTAGCTGGTCTGGAGTGTGACCCCACCCTGTGGTCGTCCCAGTCACCCCCCACAAAAGCTCCTTTGTCTCCCTCACCATTGGCCATGAGGAATTTGGGGATCAGGTCAACGTTCCAGTCTCTGCCCCGGCCCATCGCCTCAGGGGGCCCCTCCAGCAACTGGAAACGCTTATACAGCTACAAGCAGGAGAGAGAAAAAGAGACACCTCAAAGACCGCCCCCTTCCTCTCCCATCCCCCTGCCCACAGAAGCTGGGGAGCAGCTTGGCACCCTAGGCCAGAGGTGCAGGAGTGATGCGCCCAGGCCCCAACAGCCTACCTACCTCCTCCAAGGGTGTGATGGACGAGCTCTCGCCCCCGTAGTAGGGGTTCCGGTCCATGTGCAGCACCTTCTTCCCATTCACAGACATGATACCCGACAGGATACATTCCTAGGGGAGGGGTGACATTCGCTGCACTCCCACCCGCCCATGTTCCCTCCAGCAGCCCTGATGTGCTCCCCACCCCCAAACCCAAGAGGAGAGCAAAGCTAAAAGGACTCTACCCTGACGGACAGCTCCTTCCACCCCTGGCTGGTCACCTTGTCTAAAATTGGGGGAGATGCTTCATTTTACCATGGTTTCCTTTTATAACCTTGTTAGGCAAAACAGTGAACAAGGAGGAGAGTACCCAGCAGACCCACACCGGGCCTTCCAGCAACCAAGACACCAAGAAAAGCACCTGTCTACGGAGAGCCCTACAAAAAGACAAATAACACACAACGAGCCGGAGCCGCAGATAAGACCTATCTGGACAAGGAAGGGGACCCAAAACGGAAGTGAAGAAAGGCTCAGCAGGCCTCAAAATCACAGGCCCTACCCTAGGCTGTTCTTTCCTCAAAGGCAGGAGCCCCTGACCCTGAGCCTTTCCAGCCTTGGGAGGGACTAAGGAGGATGCACCCCTCAGGGCGGCAGTCCATAGGGGTTTGGGGGAAGGTAAACACCCTCACTAGTCACTGTCATCAGCCCAAGGACAAAGGCTGCAAACAAATACTACTCAGCCTGAGGTCTCCATGGGAAACTGGGGTGGGGGAGCGGGAATGTGGTGACTGCCCCCACTGCTGCTCCTTCTGGAACATTCCCTGGGCCCCCTGAGAACCGGGGAGGAGGGATGAGGGCCCACCCTGGCGAGGCCCCCTGACCCGAGGTACTACAACATCCCCAACAGAATTAGCACAAGAGGGAAGGTGATGCTGGGCAGGCGATGGGTGGGGGCCTGGTGGGCGGGGTCAGGGAGCATCCAGAGACCTCGGACCAAGTCGGGGTCAGTTTTCCAGCTCTGCAAGCTGGGAGAGGGAGGACGGGAGGGGCCGGGGATCGGGGCCCAGGGAATCGGGGAGGAGGCGGTCAGAAAGGGGGCCACTTTGCAGACAGACCAAGGCGGTGAGTAGAGGATACGTCGAGGGGGAATGGGCACGGGGCTGTCTTTTCGGGAACCCGAAAGCCGGGGGTGGCAGCGCCGCGAAGTCAATGACGGGAGGATGGGGCCAGGGGCTGCAGCATCGCTGGGAGGAGAAGGCGATGAGGGGCCCCGAGCGCCGGAGGCCGCACTTACGGTGAGGCCGGTCCCCAGCACGATCACATCATATTCCTCATCCATGATCAGGCCTCGGTGCCAGCGCCCGTCGGCTCCTCCTCCTTCACCACAGCCGCCGCCGCCGCCGCCGCCGCCGCCGCCACCGCCGCAGCCACCGCCGCACTGAACCAAAGATGGCGGCGCACCGGCCGCCGTCCGACCCCTCCGCCGCGTCAAAGAGTCCCGGCCCCTCCCCGCCTCCGCCGCGCCCGACCGGGGCCACCGCCTCCCCAGCTGGCCTCCCAGGAGGGTTACTGGGACGCAGGTCCCTGCACCAGCACAGTTCCGAGGGTGGCGCCGCTCGCCAGGGGCCCAGAGGGGAGCGCGGCGGTGCGGGGCGGGGCGGGGCGGGCGGGCGGGGCGGGCCGACAGCCGGTGCTGCGGACCGCGAGAGATCCCTGCGCGGGAGCCGCGCGCGCCCCGCCCCTCGGGAGGCTCGGCGCGGACCCGCGGCCTGAGTGCGCGCCGCTGCGGCATCCCGAGGCGGCCCCTCTAGGGACATGGGGACGACCATTGTCGTGGCCGTCTCCCCTTCACGTGCCGACTACCTCTGCCCTTCCTCCACTCCTGCCCACCGAGCGCTGCATCCCCTCCCGTTAGAGGCCCAGCTTGCTAAAGACCCTCCCAGTCGTGGGGAAAGGCAGCCAGCAGGTCGGACCTTCCCGCCTCCCGCTTGGCCTGGCTAGGGTACAGCTACATCCGGACGTTTCCTTCCGCTGCCCTCAGCCCTCAGCCCAGCGCATCCTTGCGCCCAGCGCAGAAATAAGTGACAAGAGGCTCAAGCATGGCGACCGGTCTTTATTTTATTAGGAAGGAAACCAGGAGCACCCCAGGCTCCTGCCAGGCAATCCTGGCAAGAATATGCCATAAACCCAGTGATCACACCCAGCCCAACCTGAATGGAGGTCCTTTCCTTCTCAGGCCAAAGAAATAAACCCCACTGTACTGCTTATTGTTAGCACATCACCAAAAGACAATAATGCCAGCCAAGCAAGACAGTTAAATAGTACTTCCACACACCCCTCCCCGAACTTAGGGAACCTCCAGCTCCTGGCTACTGCAAGGAGCCCAATAAAGCCTGAGGAGGGAGCACTGGTTACACAAAAGCACTATAAACAGCAAGGGTGAAGGTGGAGAAAAGAGAATAAATAAGGAAAAAGGGGAAGGACGAGGGGGCTTAGAACTCACACGATTTTCCCTCACAATGACCAAGCCTAGGGGATTTATTTACTATCTGTTCAGAATATATACACCTTGTTGGTAGAGATGGGGAGGGGGCAGCCCAGGGGAGACCCTCAGCGGGCTGAACAGGCAGCCAGACAGGCCAAGGGGAACTGGGGACTCATGCTATGGTAGGAACAGGGGAAGCCCTTCTGTCCAGCACACTTTAAGGTGGGAAAGTGACAACCCAGACACCACGATGCCCTCAACCCCTCACAGGCGCAGGGTCACACAATCTGGGTCAGAGAGATAGTGGGGCCCTTGTGGTCGTCAAAACGGTCCATGGTCTTGAGGCTAAGAATCATGTGCAGGCCGTAGGTGAAGATGAAGAGCATGAAGAGGGAGGTGAGCAGCCCCATCCAGATGCCTGGGGAGAAGAAGCCGGCACAGTCGCTGGCATAGGAGAACTGTTCCCCCGTCACGTTGAAGGCCTGGATCTGGGGGACAGAAAGGACCGAGTGCCCCCACAAAAGGAGGCCCAGTGAGGGCTGGGGTTCCCAGGCTAGTGGGCAACCCAAATCTCACGGGATGGGCACTTCATGTGGACAGGACTCACAACTACATTCCTGAGCCCAAGGCCAAACCCAAAGGACACAGCCTCTTCAGGCCTCTGCTCCCTCCCCATTCTACCAGCCCTGCTATCTCCAGTCCAGGCTCCCTGCCCACCTCAAGGCTCCATCCCTCCCCATGCCGACCTGGAAGTCCTGAAAAGTGATCTGCCAGGGGGAGGGCTGTGTGCCAGGCACCAGGAGATCGCCGTCCTTGTTGGCGCCGCTGACATGCTCACAGCGGAAGGAGTAGATGCTGGGCCCCGTCACCTGGGAGGCGTTGAAGGCGGTGATGGAGCCGTTGCTGTGGATTTCGAGGCGCTCCATAGTAAACCAGTGCCGGGCAGACACTGGGTAGAAGCGGTTGGTCAGAATGAACCTGGTGAGGCCAAGGAGGGGTCAGGCAGTGGGAGAGGCCAGAGCCAGACCAGCCCACCCACACCTCAACTGCCTTTCGGACTCACTTGAATGTCACCGTGGTACCAAAGAGTTGTTCGTAGGTCAGTGCAAGCCTGCAGGGTCAGAGTGAAAGGTGAGTTTTCAGG
This sequence comes from Vicugna pacos, assembly GCF_048564905.1. Lineage (NCBI taxonomy): Eukaryota > Metazoa > Chordata > Mammalia > Artiodactyla > Camelidae > Vicugna > Vicugna pacos. The sequence goes on along the minus strand of NC_133023.1, from coordinate 113,054,628 downwards.
CTCTGGGATGGCCACAAGCATCTCAGAGCAGCATCCTCAAGCCTACTTCTCCATAAGCTGTGCCAAGGCCTCACAGCCACCTGAAGAGGCAGCGTCCCCACTTGACAGATGGGAAAACTGAGTCCCCATCACATTCTAGGTCAGGAAGCAGCCAACACACAGGTTCCCCACCTCCAGCTGAGGGCTCCTTCCTCTGGTTCCCCTGAGCCCACAGCCCCTCCTTTCAGCTCCCCTTTGGGGTTGCTGAGGTGCCCAGGCTGGGCTTTGAGCCTGCTCGAGGGGGAGGCCTCAGGTTCCCAGATGATTGGGAAGTGTTCACAAACAAGGTCCCAGCCAAGAACTAGAAGGTATCAAGAGGCAGAACTCTAAGCAACTCCCACTCTAAGAGCCCTCCCATCGGCCCCACCCTGCAATACCACCTGCATCCCCATGGTGAACACCACCCCCAACATACACACACAGAGTGGCATGTACTTCGCCCTTACCTGGCAACAGAGTCATTCCAGAAGGAGCCAGTCAGGTTGAGATCCTGGACCCCAAAGGTGAGCGAGGTCAGATCCTCGTAGTGTTCCTTGTATGTCACCGAGAAGTTTTGGGCCCAGAAGAGGATCCGGGGGGCAGTGTCATTGTAACTCACAGGCGGATGGATCACAGCCGACACCGACTGTCTTTGTAGCAGCTGGCGACCTAGCCCCCCAGCCACCATGGCTACATCACGGGCTACCTGCAGAAACAGCCCACAAGCCTCTCAACAGCCCTGGGAGCAGAGCTTGAACCAAGTGGCCTGCCCCTGCCACCCCCACTGGGCACTCCTTTGAGCAACTGAAGTCCCACCGGTCATCCTCAAAGGCCCTTCCTTCAGGAAGCTTTTCCCTGTTGGCCCCTAAGCCTTTGCGATGTTCCTAGTCTCTCCAACTTGGGGACCTTTGGACTTACTGTCCAAATATGCCAGCCGGTAAGGCTGCCAGGGCTAGGTGGGAAGCTGCCACGTGGAAGGAGGAAGCAGGACTCTGCGATTCAGCCGTGTCCCCCAACACCTGCCCAGAGAAGCCGCCACCCTCTCTAGGCTGACTCATCCGCTGGCCTCTGAGCACTCCCACTGGGGCCCCGAGGAAGCACACATACCCTGGAAGGGCGGACCGCCGTGAGGGCCGCTGTGTATGGGACGTCTTCTGACTTGAGCATGCTCAGCACCTGCCCGATGACCTCATCTGAGGGGTAACGGGGAGGGCGGAGAAGCAGGTCACAGGCGGCCACTTTCAGCCATGCTCCCCTGCCCGTTAGAAAGTGTCTGCAGAGCAGAAGCCAGCAGAAGCCAGGCCAAGCCCTCTCCCACGCTGCATTGGTGCCCTCTCCATGGTGCTTGGTGGGATCACCTCGTCAAGGCAGGGAGCACCAGAAGTCCCCATCCCCAATGTGCAACTGGCATGTCGTCTGTGGTGGGCCATGGAGACCCCTGCAGGGCCAGCTTCCTCCACCTTCATTGATGTTTTCAGTTCCCACTCAGGGTCTTGAACAGCAGCTGCTTCTCATCATCCCACCCACCCCAGCTCCCCCACAACACCTGCGGCCTCAGCCACTGACTCCCTAATGCTGAGCCCCAACTCAGCAGAGGGAGAAAAGACCCACAAGTACAGAAAACTCCAGATCCGCCTGCAGGAAGTCTCCAGTGACCTTTTCATGAGGAGTGGCGGTCCTCTATAGCAGAGACTAGTCCTCAGAGCTGTTTTTTGAAACATTTCTGGTCTCTATGATTCACACTGCCTGAGTAGAAACTGGCTTTGCAGGCTCCACACAGAAGGCCCCAGAAAGCCCAATACCTCCGCCAGGCAGGGCCCCACTGGAGCAGGCGAGGCCTGGAGACCAGCATTTCCCTGCTTGGCTGCCAGCCGCTCCAAGAAGCAGGCGGGCTTCCCTGGGAGTGGGGGGCTGAGGACTATGGCCAGCTCTCTGCGGCCAAGGGCTAGGTGAGGTCAGAAACGTGCACCCTCCCTGCCCCCACTCACCATTGCCCATGAGGACTTCCTTCGGTGCCATCAGACCCGAGCTATGGAAGAGACGGCAGGTCAGAGCCCCAAATCCACACAGCTCCCTACCAGCCTAGGCTGCCTCCCATCCGTCCCTTTGCGTGTCTTCAGCTCTAGGCCGCCATCCTTCCCCAAAAGCCCCGTCACCCAGCTAGCTCTTCCCTCCAGACCTCTACTCACCTCATGGCCCTGCCTGGAACCCCTGGCCCCTCTACCCTGGCTTCCCTGTCCCGCTCAAGGCCCTGCCACCTGCTCCACGAGCAGCCCCTCGCTGGGCGACCTGGCTTCCCATCAGCAAGGCCCACGTCTGCCTCATCTCTGGAGGCCCGACAGGCTGAGCTCAGTGCTGGGCACTGAATCCTGAGTCACAGCCCTGCTGGAGGCCCTTTCCGCCTTTTCCAGCCATACAGGGTACCTTCCGGGAGGGCTTCAGGTTGCTAAACAGGAGGGCTGTTCTCCTTGGCTGAGTTGTGCTACCAAAGCCCAGAGCCTCACCCTTCTCTGGGCCCTGGGGCCAGAGGCTGGTCTGTACCTCGCTGTGTAGGGCAGATGGATGAGCAGCAAGGCTGGAAGGCTGGCATTGAGCTTCAGCTCCCGAAGGGTGGCCAGGTCCACGTGCAGGGGACTGGCCCCGAGCTTCTCCTGCAGGTAAGCAGTCAGAGTGCTGACCGCATACCAGTCAACGGCGGGAAGCACCAGAGACGAGGGGGCCAGGTCCAAGGCATTCTGAGAACAGGGAGAGGCAGGAGGATGAGTGAGCAAGGGACCAGCAGGCCTGGGCCAGCCCCCCAGAACTCTCTGGCCAGCCACAGCCAGGCCCACACAAGGGTCTCATCCCAGGTCAGTAGGAAAACACTCCACATCCCTGGCCCCGACACTAAGGCCTTTCTACCCCCTAAAGCCAGCATCTCAGATTCCTCAGAGGACAGTTCTTACTGTGCTGGGGGAGGGGCACAGGGTGGCCTGCAGGGCTCACAGCTGGGAGAGGACTCTCACCTCCAGGTTAGAAAAGGCGCTGTCCTGCTTGTTTCCAAATACACCACCGTACGCCGTGAAGTCCTCGATGCTCAGCTAGTAGGGAAGCAGGGAAGACAGCCTCAGAAGGCTGGGCTGGGGCCAGACGCCTTCCCTGTGCATTTGCAGGGCCAGCAAAACCTCATTTAGAGTCACGTTTAGTCTGGGTGAAAGAGTGAGCGACAGTGCATGGCGGGGGAGATGGGGAGAAAGGCTCTTTCTTTCCTCTAGCATCCCCTCGGCGGGCTGAGCGAACAAGGAAGGCAGTCACGGGATTGGGAGGAAGTCTGTGCACAGCTGACTTGTGGTCACCTCAGGAGTAAGAGTCAGCCGCCTGCCTACACACAAGAGGAAGTGAGGAGGGAAGAGGGAAGCTGCGGGGAGGGGGCTTGGGGGCAGCCAAGAGCATTTACCACAGGCCCCCCGATGGAAGCTGGAGAAAAGGAGAACCTGCAGCTAGAGCCATCGGTGTCCAGCCTGGGTGGGACCCTTTGCAAAGGAGGGTGAGAAGTCCCCTCCCCGCCTGGTTTTGGCGGCAGGGGAGAGAGAGGTGAAGATCTCAGGACATGCTGGAAAAAGCACTGAAGTCTTCTGAGCTCTCTGGACCACAGTCACACCGACGCCATCCCTTTTCCTCTGTGACCTAGATATGCCCTTCTAGGTGGACTTCTGCCCCTTGACTCCCAGTTTCCTCCAACTTTCCCTGGTTAGGCCTAGAGGGGACCGTAATCAGCTGCCCTAACCTCATCATGTTTAGTATACACACTTGCCTGGCCTCCTCTCCCTTCTGGCCAGGAATCCTGACCCTGTCTGGCCGCCTGGGCCCTCATTCTGACAGCCTAGGAACCACCACTGTGTCCTTGAGGCATTCCCTGCTCAAAATCACCCCAGGCTGCCTGTCACATTTAGAACTGCCTCCCCCCTCATTTCCTGGCTCCCTGGCTGGCTGTCTCCTAATCCTTTCTACCATTCACTACACTCCAGCCGCACCGGCACTTCCGTGGGCTCACCAGAGGCACTCCTTGCCCAGGGCTTTTGTACCTGCTGTTACCTCTGCCAGGAAGGCCCTTCCCCCAACAGCCACTGGGCTCCATCCCTCCCACCACTTCGGCCTCTGCTCAGATAGCACCTTTATCTTCGACAGCATCGACAGCATCGCCGCTCTGGCCCCTTAGCCTGCTTCCTTCCTCTCTGAGGACTACGGCGCTGACTACATCACATACCAGCTGAGCGTTTACCTGTCACCCTCACAAGAACATCAGCTTCTTCAGGGGAGGGCTTAGATCATTCTGCTCACTGCTATGTCCCCAAAAGTCAAGGCCTGCTACACAGCAGGTAGTCCACATGACGAATGAATGAATGAATGCCATAAGACAGGTTGATGTTTTACACAGATTATAAGAGCTGCTCCTCAGAGCCCCAAGGGAGGTGGTGTCTTCATCTTACAGATGCAGAAACTGGCATTTGCAGGTTACTTCATGTGTCTCAAAGTCAGTCAGTAGAACAAGAACTGAGTTCCAGTCTGATTACATTATTTACCACCTCCCTGAAGGACTACAGACCCACAGAGCGATGGAGCAAGACCACAAGGGCTATGAGCCATACAGGCCACCAATGAGGAACAGACAAGCAGAGGCTTGATAACCTCCCAAACACCCGTCCTACACTCCCCTGGAATCTTCCTGTGGTCTATATGTCTGCTTTGGGGACAGAAAGACCTGGGTGGGAGGGAAAACAGTGTGCTGGGTGTGAGCAGGTGTCCAACAAATTTAGACAAGAACCCAGTGTGGTGTGCATAAACCATGGAACTTCAGCCAATCCTTGTACCTCTACAAGTTTTAGCTTCTTTGGCAGTAAAACCAAAATAATGACATCAACTTAACATAGTGCAAATGAAGGACTCAGTAAGTGATCATTTTTCAACTACCTCTCTTACGATTGTTACAGTTAGAATCACAACTGTGCCACCCATTAGCTGTGTGACCTTGGGCAAGTCACTGACCATCCTTGGGCATCTGTCTTCTCATCTGTAAACAGGATCAATAATCTCTACCATGTAGAGTAGCTCAGATGAGGGTTTGGTACTCAGTAGGCATCTGGCCTCTGACCCTTTACTTCCCCTATCAAGTGGGTGCCATTTCCCAGCCCTCAGCATTCTCACTGAACCTTCTACAGGCCTTCTCAAGACAGGAGCCACACCTTCCTACAGTTGGGACAAGGTCACTGAAGCTTCCCTTGGGGAATGGGCCTCAGTGTCCTGGGGAGGAGGGGACCTGCCTGCCTCCTGATAACGGAGGGAGAAAGGGCTGGGACAGGCGCACCTTGTCCTGCAGGAACAGCAGCACATTGCGGGGGCCCAGCTCCAGGGCGGAGTCTAAGTAGGTAGAGAGCTGCATGTCGCTGGTGATATGGCCCTCGTGGGTGTCGGCCGCAGGAGCCCACAAGTCTCTGGCAAGGAACAGAAGGAGTGCTGTCAAGTGGGGGTGTATGGGTTAAAATCCGAAGCCCATGGGGTCCCAGCTTGATGCATAGGACCTAGACCTCTGACCCAGCCGATTCACTACGAGCCGCCGAGAAAGGGTCAGTCCCCCTCTGGGCCTCGCCGCCTCTCGCCAAGGACAGCCCCGGAGTTGGTCGAGGGCACCCAGCCGCCGCGGCGCGCAGCGCAGCCCGCCCGGGCCCGCCCCGCTCACCGGTCACTCGACCACAGCACCAGCGGCACCTGCTGCTCTGACGCCGCCGCCACCGCCACCAGCACCAGCACCAGCGGCAGCCACCGCATCTGCCAGAGCGCCGGGGCCCGTCGCGTCCCCGCCAGCACTCGAGCCACCACAGTCGCCGCCATCATAACCTCTCGGCCTCCACTGCCTCAACCCACCACTGCCGCCGCAGATCAGGTGACCGTCGCCCCCGCCCGAGCTCCGCCTCGAGCCGCCATTGGCCCAGGAGCAAGCCGGCTCTCCAAACCCCCAGATGATTGGGCGACGTAAATGCCACTCACAGATGCTCCTTTTTACTGGTTGGCTGTACATGCCTCCAGGCGCGCACGCTCCAAGTAGGAATGGGGGTGGGGCCGAGCTCCGCCGGTTCCCACCGCCCGCCGACGCCTCGGGCTTCGACCCCGCAGAAGGAGTGGGGCGGGGCCGGGGTGGTCTCTGCTCCACTGGTCCCTACAGGCGCGGCTTTGCCTCTCCGTTTTAATCTTCTCAGTACTTAAAATAGCAAGAGTGGTTTGGCTTTTTTTCCTGCAGATGAACCCTACCTGACACAGGTGAGGAGAGAAGAGGAGGAACACCAGCACTTACAGTGGGCAAGGAGGAGGAGCATCAGAGAGGAGGGGAAAATCCAGGGAAACCTAGTTTCAAGGACACCATGATTAACAATGTCATTGTCAACTGCTAGGAAGCAGGTAAGATGAGGATGGAGAACTTTCTTGGACTTAGCAACAACAATTTGGCAAGAGCAATGACAGTGTGGGGAAGCGGAGGCACGGTGTAGATTGTCCTTTCTCGAAGTTTGCCTTTAAGAGAGAAAAGTGACAGCTAGAGTCAGAAGATGGGAGACACCACCTCAAACGAATTAGGAGACTTTCACCTTTTTCTGTGCCATTTTTGATTTCTCAGATTGGTGACCATTAGAAGCAAGCAAAAAACCCAATAACTATAACCAAATATTGAATTCTTGTTAAGGATATGTACACGGTTTTATTTAGGAGGAAGTGATCTGATGTTTGCAACTTAGTTTGAAATGCACCAAAAATAAAATGGAGAGAGGGGGTGGCTATAGCTCAGTGGTAGAGTGCATGCTTAGCATGCATGAACTCCTGTATTCAATCCCCAGTCCCTCCATTAAAAAAAGGAGAGAAATTTAAGTACAGAGATAGGTGTATGATAAAGCAACGATAGTAAAATGTTAATGGCAGAATCTAGGGGGTGAGTATATGGGTGTTCACCATAAGCTTTTTTTTGACCTTGCTACATGTAGTGGGTTGAACAGTATCCCCCTGAAATTCATGTCTATCCAGAACTTGTAAATGTCACCTTATTTTGAAATAGGATTTTTGCAGATGCAGATAAAGTCATGCTGGATTAGGGTGGGCCCTAAATCCAATAACTAGTGTCCTTATAAGAAGAGGGAGATTTAGACACAGACACACAGGGAAGAAGGCCAGTTGATGACAGTTTTGTAGCTGCAAACCAAGGAACTCCTGGAGCCACCAGAAGCTGGAATAGGCAAAGAAAGATTCCTCCCTAGCACTTTCAGAGGGAGCACAGCCTTCTTGACACCTTGATTTTGGACTTCTAGCCTCCAGAACTGAGAGAATAAATTTCTGTTGGTTTAAGACTGCCAGTTTGTGCTGGTCTGTTACAGCAGTCCTGGGAAGCTAACACTACATGCTTGATATTTTTCATGACAAAAATACAGAGAGATGAACGTTTGATACTGCCCATTGTCAGCAGCAAGGATGTTAGGAAACAGAGTCTCACCTACACAGTGGTGAGAATATCAATTGGTAGAACTTTTTTGGAGGATAAGTTGGCAGCATCCAACAAGCTAAAATGTGTGTGACCTTTAACCAAGCAGTTTCCCTCTTAGGGATCCATTCAGCAGAAATACAGGATGCACATACAAAGCGATCAATTGCATCACCATTTGTTGCTGCAAAAATTGGGGCAATCATAACTGGACACTGGGACACTGTCCAGCCACTGCTACTACCACCCCCGCCCCTCAAACACCATCTCATTGGCAGAATTCAGTCTGTGTGCAGAACTCTCACTGCCTTGTAGGAAAAAAGCACAGCAGAAGGAGGGACTAGGTGCTGGGAGCCACTGCACCTTGCACACAGTGACTCCCACCCAGCTCCATGTGGCTGATAGGCCACTGATCACCTCCACTTGTCAGAGAAACTGCTTCTGAGATTGTAGTCCTGGTTGTCACCAGTGTGACTCGCACTAGGATGGCTAGGATGGTGACAGTTGAGCTAAAGAAAAGAGGTGGGCTGGACATGGTCAGGGGAGACAGCAGCTGAAGGTGGCTCTTGGAGTTGGGGACTGGGAGATGAGATCAGTTGGGGATAGTTAAGTTCAGGGTATTTGTAGGGTCCCCAAGTGGCAGTGGCCAGGCCAGGTGAGGGGAGCTTATGCTGGTGCTGGCTGTATCCCCAGAAGCCCTGAAGAAGTTTGAAGTCCTAGTGCCCTGATTTAATTTGTATTTTAAAGGGCTAGTCTGGCTCTGGTGAGCAGAGCAGATGAGATAGGAGAAAGATGAAAGGGGCTTGGCCAGGTTGATGGAGGGGCAGGAGGTAGGGCAGCTTTGGCTGGGCTTGCTGGCTGCCCTGGGGCTTACTTGCATTCCTTCAGTCAGTCAGTCACTCACCAAAGTCCTGCTTGGAGATCCTGGTCGGCCCAGCCCCCGGTAGGGGAAGAGCATGAGGGCCCCTAACCAGGGCGTCACAGCGTAGCTGACGTCCTCCAGGCCCAGAACAGACCTGGCAAGGGACCCATTTTAAGAGGAAAGTTCTATAACAGTGCCATGAGAGTGAAATCTGTCGATGGACCTTGGGGACCAGGAGAGCAGTGACACAGACTGACAAGAGGAGCCAGTGGCCATGGGCAAATTTAGGAACACAAAGGGCACCATTTAAAAAAATTTCAAGGCAAAGACATTCTTGAAATTGTGATCTTGCTGGCCAGCGGTCTCTTGCTCCCCATCCTTAGGGGAGAAAAGCCCTTGGCTGCTTTTTTTTCCCTTCCCTCAGTTGCCAGGTGTCCCTGGAGTGGTGACCTTCCCAGCTTCCTGAAGCACTTGCTCTGGGCCAGGCATTGAGTCAGACGCGGACCCTGCTCCTCGAGTTCACAATCTGGGGGGGAGGGTATAGCTCAGTGGTAGATTGTATGCTTAAACTGCACAAGGTCCTCAGTTCAGTCCCCAGTACTTTCATTAAAAAATAAAATAAATAAGTAAATATACCTAATTGACTCCCCCCACACCAAAAAAAGTTCAGAATCTGGTCTAGAGGAGATGTGGAATAATGTAGGCCACAACACAGGGTGATAGGTGTTCAAAAGCGGGAAGACACAGGGCTGGGAGGGAAGTGCAAAGAGTGGCACCCACGTGAGTCTGCTTTGACCACAAGGTGATATCCAAGCTGTCATTCCCTCAATGTTGACAGCACCCATGGGCACCTTCTGTCCTGGGGCTTTCTTTTTAGGGTAAAGGCATTTCTTCATTAAAATCCTTCTGGGCCCTCATCATCCCCTCGCCTTCTTAAATTGTCTTAATATAATATTGAACACATACTAAACTATGTGTGATATTTATGTGCTACAGCAATTACATGAGTGTTACATAGACATGTACAAGCTGTCTTACACGTTTCCAGTATATGAAATATACAGTAAAAGCAGCCCTCTTCACCCCGCCCCAGACTTCAGAGGCCACTGCCAATTCTTTGGCTAGGAATCTGTATCCCTCAAATCCCTTTTTCCCTGCCTCACCCCCAGAAGTAATTGCTAGCCTGAACTTGGTGTTTATTGTTCCCTCCTTTTTTTCCCTAGAGATTGACCACTTACGTATGTGTCGCTAAACCATCTAGTGCTTAGTCTGCTCGTACTTGAGATGATGAAATGGCATCGCCCTGCTCATAGTTCCACACAGAGGACGCAGGTTGTGTAGTACCATCCTTGCACAATCCAGTGTGTGAGCCTTCCACCACCCCTGGTTTTATTCTACTGTTGGCCGATGCTGGGGGTGCATCTTGTGGTTCCCGTGGTTGGCTGTGAGGCTCTTCCTGACCTCTGAGTGCAAGATGTCTCAGGGGCCGTGGCAGATGGCATCATTATTCACAATTATTCAGTCTCCCCCTTCCCTTCGGGAGCAATTCTCCTTGCCCATTGCCAGGCAGGAGATGAACTGGAAGGCAGGTTCAAGGACACCCCACTGTAGCTGTGATATGAGGATCAGGAGACCCCTACCTCCACTGTGGGAGTCTCTCAACACCCACAAAGCAAGTGACCGGGCCCTGGAACATTCCTGCCAAAGCCCCCGAACTCCACACTGTGCTTGCCGTGAGAACAAGGCAAAGGGGCTTACAAGCAGCAGAAATGTATTGCTCACAATTCCGGAGGCTGGAAGTCCAAGATCAGGGTGCCATCAGGGTAGAGGGAGGGCCCTCTTCCAGGTTGCAGACTTCTCATTGTATCTTCACTTGGTAGAAGGGGTGAGGGAACTCTCTGGAGCCTGTTTATAAGGCTCCAGATACCCATCATGAGGACTTAACCCTCCTGACCTAAGCACCTCCCACAGGCCCCACCTTTGAAGACCATTAGGGCATTAGGTTTCAACAGGAATTTGGAGGGGACACGGACATTCAGACCAGAGCATAAATGAAGCATGCATCCCTAAATACGGTGGTTTTGTTTTGTTTGTTTGAGGAACTTTATATAAATGGAATTGTTCAGTATTACATTTTGTGTCTAGATTCTCTACTCAAAGTTGGGAGGTTAATGGGAGTCATTGCATAATAGCAACATGACTGCTATTCCCCTGAGTAAATATTCTGCCAGCCCCTCAGCCCTTCTACTGTTGAGAGACATTGGAGTGGCTTCCCACTTTGGCTAGTATGGCTAATGGTGCTGCAGACAATTACATATATGTCTTATGGTGCACATATATGTACAGTTCAGTAGGTATATCTACCAGGTCATAGAGTATATGAGCTGGGTTGGATAGTGTCCCCCAAATTCATGTTCACCTGGAACCTCAGAATGTGACCTCATTTGGAAACAGGGTCTTTGCAAATATAATTAGTTAAGATGAGGTCATAACTGGAGTAGCGACCCCTAATCCAGTGACGAGTGTCCTTATAAGAAGAGAAAAACAGACACACAACGCAGAGAGGAGAGGGCCTTATGAAGCTAGAGGCAGAGATTGGAGTGATGTGTCTACAGGCCAAGGAACAGCAAGGAGAGGGGATGGAACAGATTCAGCAGGAACCAGCCCTACCAATACCCTGATTGCAGACTTCTGACCTCCAAAATTGTGAGAGACTAAATCTTGGTTGTTTTAAACCTCCCAGTGTATGGTACTTTCTGACTGCAGTTACAAAAAACTCATACAGTATATATATTTTCAGCTCTGCCATTTGCGTTTTGTCTTCTGTGGAATACCTGCTCGCATCAGTCTTCCCATTTTTTTCTGTTGGATTGTTATCTTTTTCTTGTTAATTTCTAGGAGTTCTTTATTTATTCTGAATATGAGCTCTGTGTTGGTTATATTACAAATCTCTTCCAGTCTGTAGCTTCCCTTTTCCCTCTCTTAATGATGTCTTCTGATGAATAGAACGTCTTAATTTTAATGTAGTAAAATGTAGCATTTTCTTGATGGTTAGTGTTTTTGTGTGTGTCCTGTTTAAGAAGCTTTTCCCTGCCCCAAGATTATGGAGATATTCTCCTACATTATCTTCTAGAAGTTGTCTTGTTTTTCCCTTTTATGTATGGTGTGAGGTAGGAGTCAAGTTTCTTTTTTTTCTATTGAAGTATAGTTGATTTACAATGTTCTGTTAGTTTCAGGCAAAGTGACACTCCTTTCTCTCTCTCTCTCTCTCCCCCTCCCTCCCTCTCCCTCCCTCCCTCTCTCTCCCTCCCTCTCTCTCTCTCTCTCTCTCTCTCTCTCTCTCTCTCTCTCTATATATATATATATATATATATAAAATCTTTTTCAGGTTCTTTTACATTATAGATTATTACAAGACATTGAATATAGAGATCCCTGTACTATACAGTAGGTTCTTGTTGTTTATCTATTCTATATATAGTGGTGTGTATCTGTTAATCCCAAACTCCTAATTTATCCCTCCCCCCTTCCCCTTTGGTAACCATAAGTTTATTTTCTATGTCTGTGAGTTTATTTCTATTTTGTAAATAAGTTCCTTTGTATCATTTTTTTAGATACCACATGTAAGTGATATCATATGACATTTGTTTTTCTCTGTCTGACTTATTTCACTCAGTATGATAATCTCTAGGTCCATCCACGTTGCTACAAATGGCATTATTTCATTATTTTTTATGGCTGAGTAATATTCATCGTATGTGTGTGTGTCTATATATATATATATATATATATATATAGACACACACACACACACACACACACACGTATCACATCTTCCTTATCCACTCATCTATCGGTGGATGTTTAGGTTGCTTCCATGACTTGCCTGTTGTAAATAGTGCTGCTATGAACATTGGGGTGCATGTATCTTTTCAAATTAGAGTTTTCTCCAGATATATGCCTGGGAGTAGGATTGCTGAATCATATAGTAACTATTTTTAGGTTTTTGAGGAACCTCCATACTGTTTTCCACAGGCTGCACCAGTTTACATTCCCACCAGCAGTGTAGCAGGGTTCCCTTTTCTCCACACCATCTCCAACATTCATTACTTGTACTCTTTTTAATGATGGCCATTCTGACTGATAAGAGGGGATACCTCATTGTGGTTTTGATTTGCATTTCTCTAATAATTAGCGATGTTGAGCATTTTTCATATGCCTGTTGGCCATCTGGATGTCTTCTTTGGGAAAATGTCTGTTTAGGTCTTCTGACCATTTTTTGATAGGATTGTTTGTTTTTTTTTTATATTGAGCTGTATGAGCTGTTTGTATATTTTAGAAATTAACCCCTTGTCAGTCACATCATTTGGTCAAGTTTCTTTTTTTCTTTTCCATAGGGACCTGCAATTGTCCCAGTACCATTTAAGATGAATATCCTTTACTCACTGTCTTGAAATACCAATTTTCTTGTATAGTAAGTGTCCATGTAACTGTGGGTCATTTGGGGGGCTCACTATTTCATTCTCCTAGTCAATTTGTGTATCCAGTACCACACTGTCTGAATTACTGTAGCTTCATAATAAACCTTGATACCCAGTAAGGCAAATCTTCCCACCTTATTCTTCATTTTCAAGAGGCTGTTCTTGGGCTATTGTGCTTCCATGTAAATTTTATCTTACTGGTTTTTAAACAGATTTTCCCAGGGGGGAATAATTCGGTTTATTTGTTTATTTATTTTAATGGAGGTACTGGGAATTGAACCCAGGACCTCATGCATGCTAAGCATGCGCTCTACCACTGAGCTATACCCATTCCCCCATATAAATTGTAGAATTAATTTGTTAGATTGATCAGATCATTTCAAACCTGATTAGATTATTTAAAGTAGTGGTAAGATATAAATAACATAAAATTTATCATTTTAGCAATTTTTATTTTTAAAAATTGTAAATATTCATAATATTAAAATTTACCGTTTTAACTATTTTTAAGTGTACAGTTGCATGGCATTAAGCACATTCACATTGTTGTGCAACCATCACCACCATCCATTGGTAGAACACTGTCATCATCTTAAACTAAAACTGTCCGCAATAAACACTAACTCCCCATTCCCTCCTCCCCTAGCCCCTGGCACCCACCATTCTATTCTGTCTCTATGAATTTGACTGCTCTAGGGACTTCATACAAATGGAATCATACGACATGTGGCCTTTTGTGTTTGGCACATTTCACTTAGCATAATAGTTTCAAGGTTCATGCATGTTGTAGCATGTGTCAGAATTTCTTTTTGTGGTAAATAACATTCCATCATGTGACCATTCCTTTCTCCATTCATCTGTTGGTGGACACTTGAGTTGTTTCCACCTTTCGGCTATTGTAAGTAATGCTGCTATAAACATGCGTGTGTAAATATCTGAATATTTGAACCCTGGTTAGCTTTTGACTGGAATTACATTAATCTGTAAATTGTGGAGAACTGACTTATTGTATCAAGTCTTCCTATTAATGAGCATGGGATCACTCTCCATTTACTTAGGTATTCCTTAATGTCTTTTAATAAAGTGTTACGATTTTCCTAATATAGGTCTTTCACATCTTTTGTTAGATTGATTCCTAGGTATCTTGTAACTTTTGTAAATGGTGTCTTGTTTAAAATTATATTTTCTAACTTTCTGTTGCTGGTGTATGTATAGAAATGCAGTTGATTTTTTGCACATATTGATCTTGTAGCTAGAAAACTTTCTAAACCCTTGTTTCCAAAAATGTGTCTGTAAATTCTTTTGGGTTTTTTATGTAGACAGTCCTCTCAGCAGCAAATAATGCCGGTTTTCTTTCTTTACAATTATTGTGACTTTGATTTCCTTTCCTTGTTTTACTGCTCTAGTACCACTAGTACAACAGTGATAGTCGACATCCTCATTTTGTTCCAGATTTTGAACAGAATGTTTCCAAAGCTTTAACATCAAAAATAGTAATTACTCCAGGTTTTTTGTAGTCTCCTTCAGATTAACAAAGGTTTTTTTGTGTGTGGATAGACTCTATCAGACTAAGAAAGTTCCCCTCTATTCATACTTTGCTCAGAATTTTTAAAATTATGAATATTTTCTCAGAGGCTTCTTCTGCATGTATTGAAATAATTGTATAGGTTTTCTCCTTTAATCAGTTAATATGGTGAATGGCATTTGTAGATTTTGC